>NC_079191.1:49920263-49980263 GCF_029499605.1 Hyla sarda | reverse complement strand
CTTCTTTGTTGCTTTTCCTCCCTGCAAGGATTAGGTAGAAAAAAACGGGCAGCGCCGGGTACTCAGCTAGTCAATAATAAAATACAGCAGCAAAGTACACTTGTGAGAACATACCCTTAGGCTGCCATCACAAACTGCATTTTTTGAGCCAAAGTCCTTCCTCCATATTTCCCATATCTTTTGAATCCACTTCTGGCTTTGGCTCAAAAATTGCAGTGTGTGATGGCAGCTAGTGATGAGTGGCAGGGGCCGTATTCGAATTTGCGATATTTCACCAATATATGGAGGAATATTCATCCTATGTTTGCGAAATACACATATTCGCTGTGTTTGTTCCATTTTTTTTTCCATGCAAAAATTCGTAATTAAATTTGCATAGTGCGCATGCGCGATTATATCTTTAACCTAAAAGAAGGGATGGAACAGCGTCCTCTGGAAGTGCCGATATTCGCGAATATTTGCATATTCACATATACAAAATATTTGCGCTCCACACCGACTCACATAGTAAATAATATTGATGCCTTCTTTGGGCCACAAGCTGGAATGATCACTTTTTTTTTTTACACAGTACATATCATTGTTGTGATGTGTACTGTAAAGAAAAAAAAACGAACATTTGTCATTATGAATATATATATCGCTATATTCTAAATATTCGCAAAATCGCAAACTGCCGATATTCGCTGTAAAATTAGCATTTCAAATATTTGCGCTCAACTCTTATGGCTGCCTGAGGGAAAATTATAAAAAGCTGTGTAGAGGAAGAATGTAGCTGTTGTCCATAGCAACCAATCAGATTCCAACTTTCATTTTTAATAAAGCCTCTGAAAAAAATGTAAGCTGAAATCTGATTGGTTGCTATGGGCAACAGCTCCATTCTTCCTCTACACAGGTTTTTATACATTTCCCCCATGTACAATGCTGTTTTTCCTCACTTTTTGAATTGGTGGCAATATTGAAAATGCTGCGTTCTCTACGTAAAAAAACACAACGAAAAATGCATGTGCATGCCTCAAACACTGCATAAAAAAGGTGCAAAAACATCCCAAACACTGCACAAAAGAATGTATCAAGCACAAAATAAAAAAATAAAAAAATTCTTGGGGGGAGGGAGGGGGGGTTATTATCTCTTTGCCTGGTGTAAACGCCAGAATCTTAATCCTTCCAGTATTTATCAGCTGCTGTATAATAAAGAGGAAGTTGAGTTGTTCTTTTCTGCCTGACCACAGTGCTCTCTGCTGCTACCTCTGTCCATGTCAGGAACTGTCCAGAGCAGGAGAGGTTTGCTATGGGGATTTGCTCTTGCTCTGGACAGTTCCTGACATGGACAGAGGTGTCAGCAGAGAGCACTGTGAACAGACAGAAAATTAATTCAAAAAGAAAAGAACTTCCTCTGTATTACACAGCAGCTGATAAGTACTGGAAGGAGTAAGATTGTTTAATAGAAGTAATTTACAAATCTGTTAAACTTTCCGGCACCAAGTGATTTAAAAAAATGCAGTCTGCTCGGTCCTATCAACGCCGGCTCGATCTCCGGCAGAAATTCTGCCTAGAAATTCTGCAGTATGAACCCAGCCTTAGGCTAGGTTCACACTACGAAATCTCTGGGCAGAATTCATGCCGGAGATTTAGCCGGCGGCACTAGGACCACACGGACTGCATTGCCGTCCCCATAGACGGCAATGCATTTCTGCGTAGATCTTTTGGGAGATCTACTCAGAAATACATTGACATCTATGGGGACGGCAATGCAGTCCATGTGGTCCTATGCGGCTTGGTCTCCAGCAGAAATTCTGCCCAGAAATTCCACAGAGTGAACCTAGCCTTAGGGTCTATTCACATGGCAGTATTTCCGCTTACAGAATTCCGCTTGCAGAATTCCACCTCAAATTAAAGCCCACAGTCTTCTATGGGATTCCGCACTCCTATTCACACTTCCGAATTTCCGCAAGCGGATGTTCAGAAGTGTGAATGGGAGTGCGGAACCCCATAGAAGTCTATGGGCTTTAATTTGAGGCAGAATTCCGCAAGCGGAAGTTCTGCCATGTGAATAGACCCTTAGGCTAGGTTCACACTACAGAATCTCTGGGCAGAATTTCTGCCAGAGATTTAACCGGCGGCACTAAGACTGCATGGACTGCATTGCCGTCCTCATAGACGGCAATGCATTTCTGGGTGGATCTTTTGTGAGATCAGCTCAGAAATGCATTGACATCTATGGGGATGGCAATGCAGTCCGCCCGGTCCTAGTGCTGCCGGCTTGATCCCCGGCAGAAATTCTGCCCAGAAATTCCACAGTGTGAACCCAGCCTTAGGATGTTATTTGACAATAGATTTTGTAAACCACACAATCCTTTTGCTGTTGTTAAAGGGGTATTCCAGGCCAAAACTTTTTTTTATATATCAACTGGCAACTGGAAAGTTAAACAGATTTGTAAATTACTTCTAAAAATCTTAATCCTTAATCCTTCCAATAGTTATTATCTTCTGAAGTTGAGTTGCTGTTTTCTGTCTAACTGCTCACGTCCCGGGAGCTGAGCAGCTCCTATGGGGATATTCTCCCATCATGCACAGCTCCCGGGCGTGACATCATCATTGAGCAGTTAGACAGAAAATTTCAGAAGCTAATAACTATTGGAAGGATTAAGATTTTTTAATAGAAGTAATTTACAAATCTGTTTAACTTTCCGGAGCCAGTTGATATATATATATATATATATATATATATATATATATATATATAAAGTTTTTGCCTGGAATACCCCTTTAATATGAAGCACATGAGAAAGTTGCAGAATTTTTCATTGTACATTTATTATTAACATGACACCGGAGGGTGATAGGAAGTGGTGGAAAGTTGGATACGCATCCGGCTAATGTCACCATAAAGTACAGCGATTACAAATACCCTCAACAAACATTAATAATAGAGGGCTGGGAACACACACATTACAAGGTAGAAAGAGCAACGTTTACACTTAGCAGAGCGTGAAAACATGTAACACAACTACAATGCACCAGCATGCTAAAAAAATAGCATTCAAGGCAAATGACAACATCGAGGTTTTTGCAGCGCTTTAGTCATGGATATACAGCCATTTTTACGAAAAAATACAAACTTTATGGCTTCTAAGATGCATAAGGACAGAACAAAAATAAATTATACATTTTTTCAAGATTAAAGGGGTACTCCGGTGGAAAACAATTTTTTTTTTTCCAAATCAACTGCTTCCTGAAAGTTAAACAGATTTGTAAATTACTTCTATTTAAAAATCTTAATCCTTCCAGTGCTTATCAGCTGCTGTATACTACAGAGAAAGTTGGGGATTTCTTTTCTGTCTGTCCACAGTGCTCTCTGCTGACACCTCTGTCCGTGTCAGGAACTGTCCAGAGCAGGAGCAAATCCCCATAGTAAACCTCTCCTGCTCTGAATAGTTCCTGACATAAACAGAGGTGTCAGCAGAGAGCACTGTGGTCAGACTGCAAAGACATTTAAAAAGAAAAGAACTTCCTGTGGAGAAAAGGGTATCAAAATGAATTTAACATGTCCTTAATGGACCCTCTCAGGGGTGACGCCACCCTATTAGGTAAAAAGTGTCACGACTTCCAGGAAGCATCTGGACAAAGCGTCACAGGTAAAAAAAAAAACAGTCATTATGGGGGAGATTTATCAAAACCTGTGCAGAGGAAGAGTGGTGCAGTTGCCCATAGCAACCAATCAGATTGCTTCTTTCATTTTCCACAGGCCTCTTTAGAGGCCTGTGGATAATGAAAGAAGCGATCTGATTGGTTGCTATGGGCAACTGCACCACTCTTCCTCTGCACAGGTTTTGATAAATCTCCCCCTACGTCAATACAGACTTGACATGTGGAGCATCATTGGTTTCCAATTGTATAAGTTTTGTGTATAGTGTATACCTTTTGATTAGTTGCTAAAAAAAAAATTCATAACAACTGGTGCCAGAAAGTTAAACAGATTTGTAAATTGCTGGACAGTTCCTGACATGGACAGAGGTGGCAGCAGAGAGCACTGTGGTCGGACAGAAAAGAACAACATAACTTCCTCTGTAGTATACAGCAGCTGATAAGTACTGGAGGGATTGAGATTTTTTAATAGAAGTCATTTAGAAATCTAATAGGAAAAAGAAGCGGAACACTCACCAGACCTTGAATGCAGGTTGACTTTATTGACCGAAACGATCAAAGGCACATCGGGGGGGGGGGGGGGGGTGTACAGACAGGGGAGTGTAACTTAGAGACGCGGGGGTTCCCCCGCGTCTCTAAGTTACACTCCCCTGTCTGTACACCCCCCGATGTGCCTTTGATCGTTTCGGTCAATAAAGTCAACCTGCATTCAAGGTCTGGTGAGTGCTCCGCTTCTTTTTCCTATTGGATACTTGTTCATACTGTCTTATAGCGTAGCAGCACCTACATGTACCTCCAACAGTTGCAAGGGGAGAAGTCATAAAGGGTTCCTTCTTTTCCTGTCCTAAAGATACAGAGAGTGGTGCCGAGCTTGCTTCGTTATATACTAATTTAGAAATCTGTTTAACTTTCTGGAGCCAGTTTATATGAAAAAAAAAAGGTTTTTCACCAGAGTACCCCTTTAATGTGAGATGCACTGTGATAGGTGTTACTGTTGTAGGCAATTACATATTTAGTGGTTTATTATTAATATAATTATTGTAGTTATTATTATTGTTATTATTATTTATGTATTAGGACAGGGGGAAATATATATGTATTTTCTATGATTTATGTGCACTATAATTCTGTACGTTGTCATTTGGCTTTGCCAGATACACTATACACAGTTAGTCTCCTAGGGTAGGAGCTCCACCATGTGGCTATATTCACTATAACACTTACCAACTATTTACACACAGTTGAAATTTAAATGGAGTTTAAATTTGTTTGTATATGTTTCTGTCATCAAAGCGTGTTTTCTATGTAGGCACCTAGGATTACCTCATCATATACATATACCTCCAAACCGTCCAAGATCCGGCAGGATATTCCTGCTTTTGGGGTGATGTTCCTCAGTCCCAGAACACCACTCACATGCCCCGCATTTAAAGGGAACCAATCATCAGATTTTACCCTATATAATGCTTGGCAAAGCGTTATATAGGGTAAAATTGTTGTCCTCACCATCCCCGGGGGATGCTCCTGCCCCCAGGGATGGTGAAGATATGAAGTTATAAACTAGTCACCGCCGCCGCCGTAAGTAGTCACCTGGGCGGGGAGCTCTTGTCATCTACTCCCATTCTTCGGCCGGGAGCGACGCCCCCTCCGCTTGATTGATGGGCTGCGTCATTGTTCCGCTCACTGAACAGACGGAGCAGAGCGATGACGCGGCCCATCAATCAAGCGGAGGGGGCGTCCTCCTATCCCGTCCTCCTATCTCGACCTCCTATCCCATCCTCCTATCCCGTCCTGCTATCCAGTCCTCCTATCCCCACCTCCTATCCTGTCCTCCAATCTCGAGCTCCTATCCCGACCTCCTATCCCGTCCTCCTTTCTCGACCTCCTATCTCAACCTCCTATCTCGACCTCCTATCCCAACCTCCTATCCCGTCCTCCTATCACGTCCTCCTTTCCCATCCTCCTTTCCCGTCCTCATATCTCGACCTCCTATCCAGACCTCCTATCCTGTCCTCATATCCCGTCCTCCTATCCTGTCCTCCTATCCCGACCTCCTACCTGACCTCCTATGCCGACCTCCCATCCCGTCCTCATATCCCGACCCGTATCTCCTATCCCGTCCTCCTATATCGACCTCCTGTCCTGACCTCCTATACCGTCCTCCTATCCTGTCCTCCTATCCCGACCTCCTATCCCGACCTCCTATCCCGACCTCCTATCCCGACCTCCTCTCCCAATCTCCTATCCCGTCCTCCTATCCCGTCCTCCCATCCCCACCTCCTATCCTGTCCTCCAATCTCGAGCTCTTATCCCGACCTCCAATCCCGTTCTCCTTTCTCGACCTCCTATCTCAACCTCCTATCCCGACCTCCTATACCGTCCTCCTATCCCGACCTCCTATCCCGACCTCCTCTCCCAATCTCCTATCCCGTCCTCCTATCCTGTCCTCCTATCCCATCCTCCTATCTCAACCTCCTATCCTGTCCTCCTATCTCGACCTCCTATCCCGTCCTCCTATCCCATCCACCTATCCCCACCTCCTATCCTGTCCTCCAATCTCGAGCTCTAATCCCGACCTCCAATCCCGTTCTCCTTTCTCAACCTCCTATCTCAACCTCCTATCCTGACCTCCTATCCTGTCCTCCTATCCTGTCCTCCTATCCTGTCCTCCTATCCCGTCCTCCTATCCCGTCCTCCTTTCCCATCCTCCTTTCCCGTCCTCATATCTTGACCTCCTATCCAGACCTCCTATCCCGTCCTCATATCCCGTCCTCCTATCCCGACCTCCTACCTGACCTCCTATCCCGACCTCCCTATGATTTTTTCCAGACGTAAGACAAAATCAAACCTATATAAGTAGGGTATCATTTTAATCATATGGACCTACAGAATAAAGATAAGGTGTCATTTTTACAGAAAAATGTACAGCGTAGGAACGGAAGCCCCCAAAAATTACAAAATGGCGTTTTTTTTATTTAATTTTGTGGCACAATGATTAATTTTTTTTTGGTTGATATCTTTAGCCGTTTGAAAGTTTTTGTGGAACATACACACACACATACATACATACATACACACACACGTTGAGTTTTATATATATATAGATAAGGTGGAAGTTCAATTTAACCCAGAAAATACATGTAACTAAATGTATATTCCACTTTTGCAATGCTTTTAATACGTATTTATATATGTGGTGTCCCAGTACCGTATTGCATACCGTACCTAGTGTGATGGTCCCCAAAGTCAGAGTTACTACGCTCAGGTAGGGTCCCCCAGGTGGGACAGCCCCTAGTCGCCTCTCCTCTACTCTAATTCTACAATGTTCATATATGTACATATTTAGTAATAATGTATATTTAATATAATGTATAGAGTACTTACCTTGTTTAGCGTCGCAGGACCTTCGGTCATGTGACTGTGTTGATTTCTTCTATGGTATGTTAGAGGACCTCTGGAGGTCCTTGGGTCACATGTTGCCCATAATCGTTTGTAATGGTGATTGACACAAGTATTGGACCAATTAGCTCTAGTCCAGCCCCTGCCCATATAAGGGAGCTGTAGCCAATTATCACTCTCTTGGGTTGCCTCTCTCGTGGATGCCGGACTATCAGGACGGATCTGCGCAACTTTCAAAGACACGCTAGGCCTGAAAAACCTACCGGCCTCAGCTGAACTAAACCGTGAGTTCTAAACTAATCCCCGCTAAAGCTAGCGTGACTACTGGACCGCAACTAAATCCCCTAAATCCAGTGGAACAGCGCATATTATCCTAAAGACTCTAAATTGCTCTAAAGTCCCAACTTTTGTCAATCTCCAAAGAAAGCTTGCAGGTATAGCAACTGTTCCGGTTATGAAGCTTGCATAAAATCTTCAGTAAAAGTTACAACTGTTTCAGCAAACTTTTCGGTTGTGGACATTCCATTATTATGTACCTCCCTATCGCTCTCGGGAAGGGTGACAGTAGGACAAGCATTTGTGAGGAGCCCCCACCCTGGCGTCACGAATAGCAAGGGTTAACAAGCACCCTTTAGTCACCGCACAGCTACACTCTCCATACCCTACTCCCCCAGACTATCACATATAAAAATAAAGGGGAGTCCATTGCTTTGCTCAGTTTGCTAGATATTGTAACATAATAGCTTTTATGGGCTTGTTCACTTCTGGCTGGGATTTGCAGTGCATCAACTGGACACAGTACTGCGGTGACAGGATGTCACTGTCTGTGGTCAGTCCACTTATTAATGCTTTGGAATTCTATGGGATGTGAAAGCTTTCTGGGATCAGTAGTCCTTGCTCTATCTCTCAGATTTCTCTCTAGAAAATGGAAGCTGCATGGGGCTTTATAAGTCTCTTAAACCCACCCTATACTGTGTCCTTATGAGCCTGGGAGCTGTAGTGCACAAAATGCAAATCAATGATTGGATAACCTGGTCATGTGATCTTGCTACCATGTACTTCCTCCTTTCATTTAGGCAAGGAATTTAAAGCTTTTTTTTTGCTTACATTTGGCACACGAAATGTCGCACATCTGTCTAAGCAACTTTTTTTGCAACTTTTGTTAGTACGCTACGGGGAACCAAACACTTTTTTTTATTTATTATTTATTTATGCAAAACACGTGTGTGGTTCCCCCTCTTTTCATTCACAGCCAGATACCAACCAAGCAGGAACAGCCTGACATTACCAGGGTGGGCGCGGACCATTGTTATTGGCGCTCCCCAGCCTAAATAACGGCAAAATGTTACCGCCTAGGCCCAGGAGCACAATTTTTGATCTATAATACGGCTTCCACTACTAAACCTATAAAGTAAATTTATCATTAACCAAAGTTCGTTGAGCCACTGTCACCCCAAAGTTCGTAGCGAGACCAGGTTTGCCGAGCTTGGCTTGTGTGGTGAGGGTGTGATAAGGGCAGATGTTATTACCCTAGGGGCAGATGGCATTAACTCCTTATATTCGTGATGCCAGGGCATGGTTTTACTTCTACACCACTTGAAGGTATGACCGCTGAATCCTGGGCTAGGCACGGGGCAAATAATAACTCAGACGCCAAGTTACAGAACAACAGCAGCTTTACTGAGGTAGACAGATGGAATAGTCTTTACACTTCAGTTAGGCCCAAGGAGGTGACCAGTGACTTTAGAGAGTTTAGGGCTCGCTGGGACTTGTAGTGGACTTGGTATAATTACTGCAGGCCCACGCTGAATTTAGAAAGATTGATCTTGACTGACTTGACTAGGACTGACTCGACTTCACCCCTTGTGTAGCTTACCAGGTTTTGACGTTCACCTGTGGGGCACTTGGTTAGTGGAAGCGTGGCTGTGTGCTCGGCCTTAGGTCTCCTCAGGACACCAGACACTCAGAACACCTCTACACCACCCGAAGGTATACTGCTGGATTCTGGGCTAGGCACGGGGGCAAATAATGACTCCGACGCCAAGTTATGGAACAAAGGCAACTTTACTGAGTTAGACAGATGTAACAGCCTATACAGTCTAGACAGGTCCTATAGGTCACCCTGTAGGTCACATGGTCACTGGTACCTTCCCTGGTTACAATCACATGACAGTAATACTTAAAGTCATACAACAATATATGTACATTACACTAAATAACATAGGCACTTAAAATTATACATAAGACACAAGTGCAGGGGGGGGGGGGGGGGGAAGAGGTCACTGACATTGAGTCTGCCTGACAGGGCAGCAATGGTACAGGGGTGCAACTCCTGTACTGGGCCACCACACACCATTACTTGGGAAATAGTTGATGATTATGTGTATAATTTTCTGTGATCTGCTACATTAGGGTGACACCAATCCTGACTAGCACTGTCGCACAAGGCCTTCCAACTCAGCCAGTCAGTGATGCGGGGTTCCACCTTCCACCTATTTGGCCCTGCAGGAAGGTATTGTGTAACAATGACACAGGGAAGTGTAGCACTACAGAGGACCAATGCGGAGATAGCAAGCACAGTGGAGGGAGTAAGGGGGGTAAGTAAAGTTTTAATTTTTTTTGTTATTTAACTGCACTCTCAGCACAGTTAAAGGGGTACTCCAGAGAACTAAGTCTATAGCCCATCCATTCCTTCACAACAACCTATTTAACCCATTAAGGACAGGCCCATTTTTTACCTTAATGACCAGGCTCTTTTTTTAAAATTTGACATATATCTCTTTAAATGGTAATAACTTCAGAACGCTTTTTCTGAGCAGAGCGATTCTGAGATTGTTTTTTCGTGACATATTGTTCTTTATATAAGTGGTGCATTTTTGTTGATACATGCAGCATTTTTTATGAAAAACCCCAAAATATTGTGAAAAACTGGAAAACTTCTGGCGTTAAAATATTTTTTTGGGATGGTGTACACTGTGCGGTAAAAGTGATGTTATATTTATTCTGTGGGTCAGTATGATTATGGTGATACCGATTTTATATACCATATTTTCCGGCATATGAGACGACTTTTAAACTGGTAAAATGTTCTAAAAAGTCGGGGGTCGTCTTATACGCCAGGTGCTGCAGTCGGCCGGGATGCCCGGAGTGTCCCAAAAGATTTTTTTGGGACACAAGGATGTCCTGGTTACCTTTCTGCAGCCCCACGTTAACTTTAAAAATGCAGGGGCAGCCAGGAGGTAGCGCACGCAGGGATGTCACTGGCGTTCCGTGCGTGCGCCCATAGAAATGGCAGGGCAGCGAGTATGCACGTGCGTGGTAAGTTACCAGCGGCACATCATCTTCAGTGCTCCGACCATGGCTCCTCCGGTCCCGGGACCCACTGCTATTGCATATAGGCCATAGCAGCAGATCCTGACCCCGGACCGGAGGAGCGGTGGTCGGAGCACTAAGGTGAGGCAGTACACTGTGTATGGCTGAAGGCTGTATATCTGTGGGGTCCACTGCCTACCTAATGTGGGGGAACTACAACCTAATGTGGGGGAACTATACTGCCAACCTAATGTGGGGAAACTATGCTGCCAACCTAATGTGGGGAACTACAACCTAATGTGGGGGAACTACCCTATACTGCCAACCTAATGTGGGGAAACTAAAACCTAATGTGGGGGAACTATACTGCCAACCTAATGTGGGGGGAACTACAACCTAATGTGGGGGAACGATACTGCCAACCTAATGTGGGGGAACTATGCTGCCAACCTAATGTGGAGGAACTATACTGCCAACCTAATGTGGAGGAACTATACTGCCAACCTAATGTGGGGGAACAATGCTGACAACCTAATGTGGGGGAACTATGCTGACAACCTAATGTAGGGGAACTATGCTGACTACCTAATGTGGGGAAACTATGCTGACAACCTAATATGGGGGGAACTATGCTGACAACCTAATGTGAGGGAACTATACTGCCAACCTAATGTGGGGGAACTATGCTGACAACCTAATGTGGAGGAACTATGCTGACAACCTAATGTGGGGGAACTATGCTGATAACCTAATGTGGGGGAACTATACTGACAACCTAATTTGGGGGAACTATTCTGACAACCTAATGTGGGGGAACTATACTGACAACCTAATGTGTGGGAACTATACTACCAACCTAATGTGGGGGGAACTATGCTGACAACCTAATGTGGGGGAACTATACTACCAACCTAATGTAGGGGGAACTATGCTGACAACCTAATGTGTGGGAACTATGTTGACTACCTAATGTGGGTGGAACTATGCTGACAACCTAATGTGGGGGAACTATGCTGACAACCTAATGTGGGGGAACTATGCTGACAACCTAATGTGGGGGAACTATGCTGATAACCTAATGTGGGGGAACTATACTGCCAACCTAATGTGGGGGAACTATGCTGACAACCTAATGTGGGGGGAACAATACTGCCAACCTAATGTGGAGGAACTATACCGCCAACCTAATGTGGGGGAACTATACTGCCAACATAATGTGGGGGAACTATGCTGACAACCTAATGTGGGGGAACTATGCTGACAACCTAATGTGGAGGAACTATACTGCCAAACTAATGTGGAGGAACTATGCTGACAACCTAATGTGGGGGAACTATGCTGACAACCTAATGTGGGAAACTATGCTGACACCCTAATGTGGGGGGAACAATACTGACAACCTAATGAGGGGGAACTAAGACCTAATGTGGGGGGAACTATGCTGACAACCTAATGTGGGGGAACTATGCTGACAACCTAATGTGGGGGAACTATGCTGACAACCTAATGTGGGGGAACTATACTGCCAAGCTAATGTGGGGGAACTATGCTGACAACCTAATGTGGGAAACTATGCTGACAACCTAATGTGGGGGGAACAATACTGCCAACCTAATGAGGGGGAACTAAGATCTAATGTGGGGGGAACTATGCTGACAACCTAATGTAGGGGGAACTATGCTGCCTACCTAGTGTGAGAGAACAATGCTGCCTACCTAGTGTGGGGGGAACAATGGTAAGGTACCATACATCGCAGTAGAGGGGTAGTCTTATACGGCAAGTATATCCCAAACTCTATGTTTTAACTGTAAAAGTTGGGGGTCGTCTTATACGCCCAGTTGTCTGATATGCCGAAAAATACAGTAGCTTCTTCCTTTTCTGCCATTCATTTTCCAACAGCCATAACTTCTTTATTTTTCGTCCGACGCCATTGAGTAAGGGCTTATTTTGCGGGATGAGCTCTACTTTTTATTGGTATCATTTCTGCGATACATGCTACCTTTTGGTCTTTTTTATTCCGCTATTTGCACCAAAATTGATGAATTTAGCGTTTTTTTCTGTAGTTTTTTTTTTATGGCACTCACCGTGCGGGATAATTTACATTATAGTTTTATAGTACATGTCATTACAGAAGTGGAAATACCTATTATGTATATGAGTTGTGTTTTTGATCTTTTATGGTGATAATACAGGGCTTTTATTGGGAAAGGGGCATTTTTTTTTACACTTTTTACAGGTTATACTATGCTGCAATACATTAGTACTGCAGCACAGTATGACCCAATCAGCTGCACACAGTACAGCCTGTGCTATCCAGTCTGTGGCTGGATCTCACAGGCTTCTGTAGAAGGCAGACAGTAGGTCATGATCTGACCTCCTGCTGCCATAGCAACCAACGCGATCGTATTGCAGCGCCGCCGTTGGTGAACAGGAGGAGCGTGATCAGCATTAATCAATGGGGTTATTGCTGCCGGGACTGGCGTGATCAAGGCTCCGGCAGCTGCGGATATGATTGACAGCTGGGTCCCGTCGAGGATCTCCTGTGCTGCCTGCGGCAGTGCCGGAGATTGCTAGGACGTATGCATACGTCCCAGCGCACGAACGTATGGGGTGCTGGGACGTTTGCATACTTCCTATAGTGGAAAGGGGTTAAAGGGGTTATCCAGGAAAAACCTTTTTTTAATATATCAACTGGCTCCAGAAAGTTAAACAGATTTGTAAATTACTTCTATTAAAAAATCTTAATCCTTTCAGTACTTATGAGCTTCTGAAGTTAAGGTTGTTCTTTTTTGTCTAAGTGCTCTCTGATGACACCTGTCTCGGGAACCGCCCAGTTTAGAAGCAAATCCCCATAGCAATCCTCTTCTAAATTGGGCGGTTCCCAAGACATGTGTCACCACATATGGACCTGGCCTAAGAGGCTTTATACCAGTGCTTTCCTAACAGTGTGCCTCCAGCTGTGGCAAAACTACAACTCCTTGCATGCCAAAAGGATGTCCTAGTATGCTGGAAGTTGTAGTTCTGCAAAACGCTAGGGACAAACTATTCGGAAAACACTGCTTTATGTTGAGCTGATGTGATATTGCTGCCATCTAGTGGACATTTTCCATATTACTGCAGACTACAGGATATATACATCACCTGCCTAATATTGCATAGTTACCCTCTGTGCTGCGAAACAACTCTGATCCATGGAGATAGGGACTCCACAAGACCCCTGAAGGTTTCCTGTGGTTTTAGAACTAGTTCTGGAAAATGTAACTTCATCCTTTGTAGAGCATACATTGTAGGAAGAAGGGAAGATGCATATATGGTGACACAGGGGTGCAAGTTATAATTGTCAGGTCGTGATGCCAGGTCGTGATGCCTGCGGCAGTGCCAGAGATTGCTAGGACGTATGCATACGTCCCAGCGCACGAACGTATGGGGTGCTGGGACGTTTGCATACTTCCTATAGTGGAAAGGGGTTAAAGGGGTTATCCAGGAAAAAACTTTTTTTTATATATCAACTGGCTTCAGAAAGTTAAACAGATTTGTAAATTACTTCTATTAAAAAACCTAATCCTTTCAGTACCTTTCATGAGCTTCTGAAGTTAAAGTTGTCCTTTTCTGTCTAAGTGCTCTCTGATGACACGTGTCTCGGGAACCGCCCAGTTTAGAAGCAAATCCCCATAGCAAACCTCTTCTAAACTGGGCGGTTCCCGAGACAGGTGTCATCAGAGAGCACTTAGACAGAAAAGAACAACCTTAACTTCAGAAGCTCATAAGTACTGAAAGGATTAAGATTTTTTAATAGAAGTAATTTACAAAACTGTTTAACTTTCTTTGAGCCAGTTGATATATAAAAAAAAGTTTTTCCTGGATAACCCCTTTAATAGTAATTTGAAGAAGAAAAAAAACCCTGTTATTGCAATGACTTTCTTCAGCTGTCTGAGCGCGGGGTTCATCTGTGAATTGCATCGTAAAATTATATTCTGTGCTAGGAGACCTAATTTACTCCTAGGATATGTTCACATGGCCGAAAATGGGGGGAATGTCTGCCCATAAATCATAGGCAGACATTCCACACATTGGGTTGATGTGGCAGCTCTATGACCCCTTGGAAATGAGCCGTCTACTTAGATGGCAATACGTTTCTGTAGAGCAAATTCTGCAGAAACATTGAACAGTTCAATGTTTCTGCAGATGCCAGAATCAGACTTTTGAAATTCTGCCGTGTGCACAAAGCAGCAGAATCCTATTGACATATTTCCTGGGTGAAAATAGCCTTACTGGGTATATCAGTGTTTCCACTTATATACCCTTAGCAACAAGATAGAGCCTCACCAGACTTTTGTATTCAGGATATCTTTATTTCACATCAACTCAAATCGACAGCTGTTTCATACCATCCGGCCTCTATGGAGGAATATTATCACTATAGTGTGGTAGAGGGTGTGAGATGCAGGGCAGATGGAATTACCCTAGGGGCAGATGACATGAACCCCTTGTATTTGTGACGCCAGGGCGTGGTTTATCCTCCATACCACCCGAAGGTATACCGCTGGATCCTGGGCTAGGCACGGGGCCAATAATGACTCCGACGCCAAGTTACGGACAACGGTAGCTTTACTGAGTGACAGATGGTAAAGTCTATACAGTTCAGCCAGGGCCCATGGAGGTGACCAGTGACTTCAGAGATCTTAAGGGCTTGCTGGGACTTGCAGTGAAGGCCTCTCTGACTTGACATTAGATGACTGTGACTGACTTGACTTGAGACTGACAATGCTGTGGTTACATAGTTAGTATGGTTCAAAAAAGACATACGTCCATCAAGTCCAACCAGGGAATTGAAGGGAAGGGTGTAAGGGGATAAGGGAAAGGGATGTAGTTTTATAATTCTGCATAAGCATTAATGTTATTTTGTTCCAGGAATGTATCTAACCCTGTTTTAAAGCTGTTAATTGTTCCTGCTGTGACCAGTTCCTGAGGTAGACCGTTCCATAAATTAACAGTCCTCACGGTAAAGAAGGCGTGTCACCCCTTTAGACTAAACCTTTTCTTCTCCAGATGGAGGGAGTGCCCCCTCGTCCTTTGGGGGGTTTAACCTGGAACAGTTTTTCTCCATATTTTTTGTATGGGCCATTTATATACTTATATACGTTTATCATATCCCCCCTTAAATGTCTCTTCTCAAGACTAAACAATTGTAACTCCTTTAATCGCTCCTCATAGCTAAGATGTTCCATTCCCCATATTAGTTTAGTCGCACGTCTCTGCACCCTTTCCAACTCCGCAGTGTCCCTTTTATGAACTGGTGACCAAAACTGAACAGCATATTCCAGGTGAGGCCGTACCAATGATTTATAAAGGGGGAGTATTATGTCCCTGTCCCTTGAGTCCATGCCTCTTTTTATACATGACAATATCCTGCCGGCTTTGGAAGCAGCAGCCTGACATTGCATGCTATTCTGTAGTCTGTGATCTACAAGTACACCCAGATCCTTCTCTACCAGTGACTCTGACAGTTTAATCCCCCCTAAGACATACGACGCATGCAGGTTATTAGTACCCAGATGCATAACTTTACATTTATCCACATTGAACCTCATTTGCCAAGTGGATGCCCAGACACTTAGTCTATCCAAGTCATCTTGTAACCTATACACATCCTCTATAGACTGTACTGTGCTACAAAGCTTGGTGTCATCTGCAAAGATAGAAACAGAGCTGTTAATGCCATCCTCTATATCATTGATAAATAAATTAAACATACATTGTAGCATACTTGTAGTAGACTTGTAGAATTGTGGCTGCTGAAATGACTTGAGGCTCCTATGGACTCCAGACACACTCTAGGACTTGACAGCACTGCAGCTCAGCAGAAAGAGAGAAGAGACATCTCCCAGGGCTTATATAGGGGAGACTCTGGTGGGGTCCCATAGGTCACCCTTAAGTCACATGGTCACTGATACCTCCTGGGTAACAATCACATGGCAACTCACATGACAACTGGTGATCACATGTTAACCTCTCTTAAAGTAATAACACTTTCTATATGCATTATACAGTATAACACATGGTAAATAATATATACATAAAGGGACAGGTGTAAGGGGGCCCAGGAGACCCTGTAAGGAGGCCGCCTGCTGACAGCACCCAGAAGAAGGATATCCAGCCCAGCCGCCTAACAAGCACATGTGCAATGTGTAAACCTGACGTCAACATAGCTGTAGTGCAACCAAACCACACAGTTACAGCGAAGTAACCCAGACAGGCGGAGAATACACACACACATCATGTGAAAAAAAGAGACCCGCTGATTGGAAACGAACCAGCCAATGCTTTAACTGGGACCGGAGAAGGGCACAACCCTGTAAGGAGGGACTAACAACACCGCAATGAATATTCAAGAGAGGGGTTCGGCTGGGAGCATACACGGAGGAGGTTAAAACAGACGACACAAACGCAAGATGGGCGCCAAACTCAGAAAAAAAAGGAGTCGCCAGCAGAACTACAATCCTTCAGGAGGTCAGAAAAGGTCGGTTTGCAAAAAAACCATAAGGCCAAGCAACACCAAACACAGGACATTAGTCAAGACCACAACACAACCAAACAGAGTCTCAAAAACACACCAGCGCTGGAGTACCCCTTTAAGCCTAAGTAAGGTCAGGTCTGTCTAACATCCTGACATCGCGCACACCTCCATACAGCCAGGAGCCAATGGGTGGGGTCAAGGGGCAACAAAATTAGCTTTTGCCTAGGGTGGCAAAAATCCTTGCCCCAGCCGTGCTTCTACCCTGTGCCTCTGTGTGAGAAAAAATATAAATCTATAGAAAAAATATATTGAGCTCTATAGAAAAAAAAGGTACCTCTGTCTCACTAGCTATTGTTGACTGCAGCATCTAGCAGGTCAAATGGTAGGGATTAGAGGTTTCCTTGATCCTAACTATTACAGCATTATGCCAGCTATCAATCACCCATAAGCTCCTGAAGTTCACTGCATGGATACAGCTGCTGTGCCATGTTATCGTCATGACCTACCTGTACATCATGATAGGTTGATCAGATTCAGTCCATGACCTTCAAGTACATCATGGTGCCTAAAGAGGTTAAAATCTTAATCCTTTCAGTACTTATGAGCTTCTGAAGTTAAGGTTGTTCTTTTCTGTCTAAGTGCTCTCTAATGACACCTGTCTCGGGAACCGTCCAGTTTAGGAGCAAATCCCCATAGCAAACCTCTTCTAAACTGGGCTTTTCCCGAGACAGGTGTCATCAGAGAGCACTTAGAAAAAAACAACCTTAACTTCAGAAGCTCATAAGTACTGAAAGGATTAAGATTTTTTAATAGAAGTAATTTACAAATCTGTTTAACTTTCTGGAGGCAGTTGATATATATAAAAAAAAGTTTTTCCTGGATAACCCCTTTAATATGTTATTTGTGCATTAACCCCCAAAGACTTAACAAGCCCCTGCTACCGGTAGGACACATTACATGGTGAGGTCCTTGGCCTGGTAGGCCAGACGGACCCTATATACAGTATATTGCTATTTCACTATACAAAATACAAAATTAGATGTCTATATTGTCTATGAGCGAAGACCACAATGTCACCTACTGTTCTGGAGCAGGACCAGGGGTCAAGTCCTGGAAAAAAAAAGTGTGGGAACTAACCCAAGATTTAGACTCAAGGACTGGTCCTACCGGACCAGCCCTTGAGTGGAAATCTTGGGTGAGTTCCCACACTTTTTTTTTTTCTAAATTAGATGTCTATATTGTCTATGAGCGGAGACCACAATGTCACCTACTGTTCTGGAGCAGGATCAGGGGTCAAGTCCTGGAAAAAAAAAGTGTGGGAACTCACCCAAGATTTCCACTCAAGGGCTGTTTTTTTCCTGGATAACCCCTTTAATATGTTATTTGTGCATTAACCCCCAAAAACTTAACAAGCCCCTGCTACTGGCAGGATACAATACATGGTGAGGCCCTTGGCCTAGTAGGCCAGACGGACCCTATATATAGTATATTGCTATTTCACTATACAAATACATAGTTAATAGGAGAAAACATGGTTCTAAATTAGATGTCTATATTGTCTATGAGCGGGACCAGGGGTCTATATTGTTCTGGAGCAGGACCAGGGGTCAAGTCCTGGAAAAAAAAGTGTGGGAACTCACCCAAGATTTCCACTCAAGGGCTGGTCCTACCGGACCAGCCCTTGAGTGGAAATCTTGGGTGAGTTCCCACACTTTTTTTTTTTCAAAATTAGATGTCTATATTGTCTATGAGCGGAGACCACAATGTCACCTACTGTTCTGGAGAAGGACCAGGGGTCAAGTCCTGGAAAAAAAAGTGGGGGAACTCACCCAAGATTTCCACTCAAGGGCTGGTCCGGTAGGACCAGCCCTTGAGTGAAAATCTTGGGTGAGTTCCCACACTTTTTTTTTCTTCTAAATTAGATGTCTATATTGTCTATGAGCGGAGACCACAATGTCACCTACTGTTCTGGAGAAGGACCAGGGGTCAAGTCCTGGAAAAAAAGTGTGGGAACTCACCCAAGATTTCCACTCAAGGGCTGGTCCGGTAGGACCAGCCCTTGAGTGGAAATCTTGGGTGAGTTCCCACACTTTTTTTTCCAGGACTTGACCCCTGGTTTTGCTCCTCCAAGAGTGCTGCGGAAAAAGTGCAGGAACTCAGTTCCCACGCGTTCCTGCAGGACTTGAGCCCTGAGAAGGACTGATGGTATCCACTGGTACAGCAACATTTATTCACTTTCTTCTGGCACAGTATAATATACGCTATTGTAAAGAATTTATCATTAACCTTTAAAAAAAACTTGTTTCGCGTTTGATCCGAAGTTCTGCTATCTGCAGCTAATAATGTCAAATCTGATAAGAAAATTACTTCTTATTTATAGAATCATGGAAATAATATCTACTTACAATGGGCAAGGTTATAATATTTGCCAGCATCACTGATATAGGTAATTGATGAACACTCAGAATCAAGATCCCACAAATCAATCCCTAAATGTCACATGTGTTTTTATGAGCTTACACAAAAGTTTACCTTTAAAGAAGAATCAGTCACCATTCAGATGGAAAATTTACATTTGGCATTTTAAATTAAAGGGGTACTCCGGGAAAAAGAATTTTTCACATCAACTGGTTACAGATTTGTAAATGACTTCTATATAAAAAATCTTAATCCTTCCAGTACTTATAAGCTTCCAGAGGAAGTTGTTTAGTTCTTTCCAGTCTGACCACAGTGCTCTCTGCTGACACCTCTGTCTATGTCAGGAACTGTGTATAAAGGACACCCCTCGAAAGACGCATAATTGCGGTTTTCTTTTAAATTCCCCCACACAAATAATATATATTTTTTTTGTTTTGCCGTACATTGTATAAAAGGTTTCATTACAAAGTACAATTGGTCACGCAAAAAACAAGCCCTCACATCGGAAAAAAATGAACATGCAAAAATTAAAATTGGCTGTGGTGTAAAGCCAATGATAAATTTCCCCTATGTCTCCGGTAGAGATCAATCGATTATCGGTTTGGCCGATATTATCGGACGATATTCACGATTTTAGACATTAGTGGTATCGGCAATTACCTTGCCGATATGCCGATAATGACCCGCCAGAGGCCGCCGCTGCCTCATTGCCTCCCCCATCCCCGGTTTTATAATTACCTGTTCCCGGGCCCGGGGTCCACGCTAATTCTGGCTCCTGCAACGTCCTGCGGTGTCCTGCACGCTGCGCAGCGCAATGACGAGTGACATCACCGTCAGTGCACACAGTGACAGCTCAGGACGCCGCCGGAGCCAGAAGTAGCGCGGACCCCGGGCTCGGGAACAGGTACTTATAAAACCGGGGATGGGGGAGGCAATGGGGCAGCGGCGGTGGTGGTTGGACTAGGGAGGACCCCAGGACAGGCAGGGGGAGAGAAGCGGGTGGCGGCGGTCTCTGGCCCCGCAAAAGCCGCTGCAGTTCATTGATTCAAAGCGCCCTCTTTAAATCATTGATCTGCAGCGGCTTCTGTGGGGCCGGGTGGGGGGGAAATAGCCAATAACTTATACCGGAATATCGGTATAAGTTATCGGCTATCAGCCTGAAAGGTCACAGAGTATTGGTATCGGCTCGATATCAGTCGATCCCTAGTCTCCAGCCAGTATGCGGTCTCGTGAGGTTTTCCCTCAGGTTTACCTATGTTTGTTTCAGTACTTTATATCCTTTACCCATATGATTGTTTGGTACATGTTTTTTTCTTTTATGTTCTTTGCTTACCTTCTATGAGACTGCTGGTTTTATCCCCTGTGAAGGATTTTGTCATTTAGTGTTTCCTATACTGTAAATGTACGGTGTTTTTTCACTGATCAATAAACCAAATAAAATATACATGTATATATATATATATTTATAAAAAGCAAAATCATCTGTAGTAGCAGTATCTTGTAATACCTTTTTTATTGGACTAACAAGATTATGTAGAGAAGCTTTCGGGATTCCTCCCTTTATCAAGTCATAAGCATTTCTGAGCTCACAAGGAGAAAACACACGTTCTGTCTCACAAAAGGGGGATGCTTTCTCTATTTTGTGAGATAGAACGTGTGTTTTCTCCTTGTGAGCTCAGAAATGCTTATGACTTGATAAAGGGAGGAATCCCGAAAGCTTGTCTCAAAATCTTGTTAGTCCAATAAAAAAGGTATTACAAGATACTGCAACTACCGATGATTTTGCTTTTTGCATCACTGGACTAATACGGCTACTACTAACTACTATATATATATATATATATATATATATATATATATATATATATATATATATATAACGTAAAAAAAATGAAGCAGCACACTCAGAGTGAAGGGTCAGTATGCGGGTACAAGCGGTCCTAGGTCCAAAAATGTGTAGAGGAAAGAAGCGGCTGCAGCACACCGGAGTAGCAAAAAATTTAAAGTTGTTTATTCCAGCTAAAAAAAAAGGACAACGTTTCTGTGGTCTCACACCACCATTTCTTTGCTACTCCGATGTGCTGCAGTTGCTTATTTCCTCTCTCTCTCTCTCTCTCTCTCTCTCTCTCTATGTATATATATATATACGGGGTCAGTACTTTCCTCGGGGAGAGGACACCTCTTCGATCACCCTGCTCTGTACTGATGAGGGGCAAACACCCAAAACAGCTGTCTGCAGATGGGTCCTCTTTCCTTCTGGAGAGAGTTCTGGCTTGGCATAAATCCCAATCAATTCTGAGACTTCTTAAATGGAGCCTGAGCTGTTTTGCAGGACGCACTACCTGTGAAGGTGGTATGGTGAACTAATTTAAATATATATATATATATATATATATATATATATATATATATCTCAAAGCAACTTACTAATATAATGTTATTAGCCATAGTGCAGAGATCTTCCATATCAGCTGTGCTGTCTCCCTTGTAAGCTGCGACATCACATCACAGGCTCTGCGTTATCTAATAAGTCATAAATGCAATGAGCAGTAATACCAGCATCCCCCTTTACATCACTGGTCTTATCCTGTGCATACAGGAGTGGTAGGGGATAGGAGCTCTCAGCATTTAGAGCCTGTAGTGACGTCACAGCTTACAAAAAATAGCACAGCTCATATGCAAGACAACCCCTTTAACCCTTGCACAACCTAACTCTTGAGTCTATGCATTTGTATAGCAATGTGTAAACAAAGCAGTGTATTAGACAATTTGAAATCCCAATACTCGGGAAGGACTTTTCTATCTGGATACACTCTGAATTCTATCTGGATACAGCCGTGTGACAAACTTAGCCTACAGTAGATGGGCCACTACATACGGCCAGCTTTATTCTTTTCTACATGATGTGATAGAGGGTTTTCATATATAACCAGAATATCTGGAGACATTATGAACATTTTGAGGTGTACAGGCGGGAAGTCCAGACAGGTGCATTAAGGAGAAAATCACAGGGGATGATAACAGACGATTATGTTTATGTTCACATCCTTTGCGGTGTAATAATGAAGAAGTGAAAATAACTGTAAGGGTTAACATTAGCATTTTACAACAACATTTTACAGAATTTCTATCTGGGTGAATTTTGTTGTTTTGTGAATACGTTTTATCAATCACTGTCCTACTAACTGTAAATGCATGTTCTCTATATACAAAAAATTCAATCCTTAAATAGAGTTGTAACATTTCAGGTCGAAGCCCTTTATGAAGCAAGTGTTAGCAGGACCATATACTGACAGCACATACTGGGCTCAAACCACATGGAGCACGTGCAAAACAGGTTGTGGATCCAATCCCACTTGTAGCATCTGTGCCCAGTGGTCTCAGCATACTCAATGGGGGACATTTGTCAATGTTGGTGGGAGGTAGTATAGATTTTACCTCTGATTGGTAAAATTGGTTTAAAGGGGTACTCCGGTGGAATTTTATTTATTTTTTTAAATCAAACCCCTTTAAATAAACCCCTTTAAATTATCAGAAGTGCTCCTTCACACTCGTTGGTTTGTGTTTTTATTTTTACTTTTTTTACTTTACTTTTAAGAAAACCTTTAGTGGAAAATGCTTAACCTGTTCAGGACCCAAGACGTATGACGTACGCCGCTCGCCGGGCGGAGATCGGAACGGCATGCCTGCTGAAATCGTTCAGCAGACATGCCGTGCAAATGCCGAGGGGGGTCCCGGGACCCCCACATGTCGGCGATCGGAGCAGATCGCAAGCGAATTCACGCCAGCGATCTGCGCTGATTCCAGTCATTCGGGTCAATTGTGACCCGATGACCCAGTAATAAATGGTGATCGGCGGTGTACGATACACCGCCAATCACCTGCCGTTGCTGGGGAGAGGTGACAATACTGTCACCTCCCCAGCAACGCTGCTATTGGCCAGCGATCGTCCGGCCAATAGCAGTGCGGCAGAGGAGGGGTTAACGGCTCCTTCTCCCCGCTCTGCACACTTACTGAGTTCAGTCAGCGGGCAGAGCGGGAAGATAAGGACCGGGATCCCCCCTCGGAGCATCGGAGACCCTCAGGAAGAAGAGGACCCCATTGGATCAGGGTGAGCTTTTTCCAGGGACAGGTAGGGAATCAAAACGAAAGTAAAAGTGAAAAAACAGTAAAAAAAAAAAGTAAACCCCCCCCTGACCCCCTAATAGGTCCCCAAGGGTCCGCTGTCACCTGATCCGTGTGACCCCGGGCCCTATTAGGGGTTCAGGGTGCTGCGAGTGCCAATTTTTGGAGGCCTACGTACCGCTCAGGGACCTCTCCGGGTACACTTGCAAGTTTAGAGTATATGAGGGACGAGATTCCCGTTTTGAACCCCCAGAATGTCCCCCCACTCTGGGTGTTAGCGGGAAAATCGTTTGGGACCTTATGTACCCATTGCTGGATAAAGGTTTCCATGTATACGTGGATAACTTTTATACCAGCATCCCTCTGTTCACATCCCTTTCCACCAGATCCACGTCCACTTGTGGGACCGTGCGGAAGAACCAGAGAGGCCTCCCTCTAAATTTGGTCCAGACGCCTATCCCCAAGGGTGAGTCCCGTGCCCTGACCCATGATAACCTGTTGTTGGTGAAGTATAAGGATAAGAGGGATGTCCTTATACTCACCACTATTCATGGGAACGGCAGCACCCCTGTCCCTGTGCGAGGTACCGTGGGACCGGTCCTCAAGCCCGATTGTATTCTGGACTACAATCGGTATATGGGGGGAGTTGATCTCTCAGATCAAGTCCTCAAGCCATATAACGCCATGCGGAAAACACGGGCATGGTACAAAAAAAGTTGCGGTCTACTTGGTACAGATTGCCATGAACAACTCTTTTGTACTATCCCAGTACGCTGGCAACACAGGGACATTCCTCCAGTACCAAGAAGAAGTCTTTACTGACCGGGAAAGATCAAGCCGGACTTCCCAAGGGTCTGGAGTTATAGGCGCCAGGATCGTCCCAGGCCAACACTTTCCAGGTGAGGTCCCCCCCAGTGGAAAGAAGGGACGAACCCAGAAAAAATGCAGAGTGTGTCACAGGAAGGGGAGACGGAAGGACACCACCTAATAATGTGACACTTGCCCAGATAATCCGGGCCTCTGCATAGGCTGCTTCAGGGAGTATCACACTTCCATGGAGCCCTAAATTTTCCCTTTTTATGTTAATTTTCCATAATTTGACCGATGTACCAAGTCCAGAGAACATTCCAAATTTTTAACCCCATTATTCTCTAAATTGGCCCAAAAACCTAAAAAAAAACAAAAAACAAAAAAAAACCTGATAAGACCTCTGGGGGTGTTTTTTTCAAAAATTGGTCATAGGTCACTGAGTCGCTATCATCGGGGACTTTTTTATGTTTCCTCAAATGCACAGCGCTCTCTCTACACCTGAGCGGGTGCGCATTTGAGGCAACAGGTTAGGGACGGCCACACACATCACATTCCCAGAATGATGACTCAGAGCATAGGGTTTTTTTTTAGTTTTGGCTATGCTCTGGGTCATCATTCTGGGAATATATCCTTTTTTATTATAATTTTCTGGCCCACTGTACCCCATATTACGGGCCCCTGTACTCCACCTGTATACCCCAGTTACGGCCCGTTGTCCCCCATAGTGTTCCCCTATTTTAGGGCTCAGTGCTCCACCATTAACGCTCCTTGAGGGGGATCCCACATCCTGGTTCCATATGAAGCTCAAGGCCCCTGACTCCCTCCCACTCCAGCAAGACCTGCTGTGCATCCGCTGAGCCATTATCATCAAAAAATAAGGTATGTCCTTACTCCAAAGAAATGTATTTACAAAATGTGGGGGGTCTTTTCTGCTATTAACCCTTGTAAAAATTTAAAATTTGGGGGAAAATTCACATTTTAGTGAAAAAAACATTTTTCTTTTACATATGCAAAAGTCGTGAAACCCCTGTGGGGTATTAAGGCTTACTTTACCCCTTGTTACGTTCCTCAAGGGGTCTAGTTTCCAAAATGGTATGCCATGTGGGTTTGTTTGTTTTTTTGCTGTCCTGGCACCATAGGGGCTTCCTAAATGCGACATGTCCCCCCCATTTCAGCAAAGTTTGCAAAAGTGACTCCTTTTCTTCTGAGCATTGTAGCGCCCCTGCAGTACACTTCAGGTCCACTTATGGGGTACTTCCCTACTCAGAAGAGATGGGGTTAAAAATTTTGGGGGGTCTTTTCTGCTATTAACCCTTGCAAAAATTTGAAATTTGCGGGGAAACCCACATTTTAGTGAAAAAAATTTTGTACTTATGCAAAAGTCGTGAAACCCCTGTGGGGTATTTAGGCTCACTTTATTCCTTGCTACGTTCCTCAAGGGGTCTAGTTTCCAAAATGGTATGCCATGTGTTTTTTTTTTTTTGCTGTCCTGGCACCATAGGGGCTTCCTAAATGCGACATGCCCCCCGAGCAAAATTTGCTCTCAAAAAGCCAAATATGACTCCTTCTCTTCTGAGCATTGTAGTTCGCCTGCAGTGCACTTCAGGTCAACTTATGGGGTACCTACATACTCAGAAGAGATGGGGTTACAAATTTTGGGGGGTATTTTCTGCTATTAACCCTTGCAAAAATGTGAAATTGGGTGGGAAACATACATTTTAGTGACATTTTTTTTTTTTTTTTTACATATGCAAAAGTCCCTGTGGGGTATTAAGGCTCACTTTATTCCTTGTTACGTTCCTCAAGGGGTCTAGTTTCCAAAATGGTATGCCATGTGGTTTTTTTTGCTGTTCTGGCACCATAGGGGCTTCCTAAATGCAACATGCCCCCCAAAAACCATTTCAGAGAAACATACTCTCCAAAATCCCCTTGTCGCTCCTTCACTTCTGAGCCCTCTACTGCGCCCGCCGAACAATTTACATAGACATATGAGGTATGTGCTTACTCGAGAGAAATTGGGCTACAAATAGATGTATACATTTTCTCCTTTTACCCCTTGTAAAAATAAAAAAATTGGGTTTACAAGAACATGCAAGTGTAAAAAATGAAGATTGTGAATTTTCTCCTTCACTTTGCTGCTATTCCTGTGAAACACCTAAAGGGTTAAAATGCTGACTGAATGTCATTTTGAATACTTTGGGGGGTGCAGTTTTTATAATGGGGTCATTTATGGGGTATTTCTAATATGAAGACCCTTCAAATCCACTTCAAACCTGAACTGGTCCCTGAAAAATAGTGAGTTTGAAAATTTTGTGAAAAATTGGAAAATTGCTGCTGAACTTTGAAGCCCTCTGGTGTCTTCCAAAAGTAAAAACTTGTCAATTTTATGATTCAAACATAAAGTAGACGTATTGGAATTAAAAAAATATTTGGGGAATATCCATTTTCCTTACAAGCAGAGAACTTCAAAGTTAGAAAAATGCAAAATTTTCAAATTTTTCATCAAATTTTGGGATTTTTCATCAAGAAAGGATGCAAGTTACCATAAAATTTTACCACTATGCTAAAGTAGAATATGTCACGAAAAAACTATCTCGGAATCAGAATGATAACTAAAAGCATTCCAGAGTTATTAATGTTTAAAGTGACAGTGGTCAGATGTGCAAAAAATGGCCGGATCCTTAAAGGAGTACTCTAGTGCAGAGTACTCCTGCTCCGTCCTGCCCGGCCTGCAAAATAAATGAAAATGAACCATCACTCACCTCCCTGGGTTCCCGCGGAGCGCCACTACAGCTGATCGGTCCTCCGGTGCATCTCCTTCATACTTCCGGGTGTAACGAAGCGTCACATGGCGCTCAGCCTATCGCCGGCCGAGGCTGAACATCGCGGCGGCCGGCGATAGGCTGAGCGCCATGTGATGATTAAAGTGGTACTCTGGTGGAAAACTTTTTTTTTTTAATCAACTGGTGCCAGAAAGTTAAACAGATTTGTAAATTACTTCAATTCAAAAATCTTAATTCTTCCAGTACTTATCAGCTGCTGTATACTACAGAGGAAGTTCTTTCATTTTTGAAATTCCTTTCTGTCTGACCACAGTGCTCTCTGCTGACACCTCTGTCCATTTTAGGAACTGTCCAGAGTAGAAGAAAATCCCCATAGCAAACCTCTCCTGCTCTGGACAGTTCCTGACATGGACAGAGGTGTCAGCAGAGAGCACTGTGGTCAGACAGAAAAGAACTTCAAAAAGAAAAGAACTTGCTGAGCAGCATACAGCAGCTGATAAGTACTGGAAGGATTAGGATTTTTAAATAGAACTAATTTACAAATCTGTTTAACTGTTTAAAAATTCCACCAGTGTACCCCTTTAAGCTTTGTGCTCTGGCATCTGACACATTTGTACGTGTCCTATTAGCTGTCATACACTTGTGCAAAAAAAATAAAAAATACTGTACACTTCTAAATGTATTTTGCACAAATTATGAATACAGCTTCACTGCAAAAAGTGGTGTATGGTACACCAAATAGTAGACAACTTTGAAAGATGTTTTACCAAAAATTGTGCAAAAATGCAATTGCGCAAAATTTGGGACATCTAGAACATTTATTATTGGTTTTACACCACTTTAATGTCCCCAATGAACTCAGAGAGGGGAACCTTCTCTCTACTCCTTTCGGATTTCACAGGTTAGACCCATCACAGTGATCTCGACCAGTTGTGATATCTACAATGGTGGCGTACAGCTATAAGGGTCACTCTCAGGATCAGTCTCTATAGCCATCAGAGGTCTCCCCTTGGCATTACCAAGGTCAAAAGCCACAGCAGACTTTCTGAGGCAATTTCCCTATCGCTACCATGTTTTCCTGCTCACTTATGTCACTGTTCTTCTGCTACAGTCAGTACCTTGAAATGGTGCCAGTAGTGAGGCATGTATGCACTGTCCAAGCCCTACTTAGCTCAGTGCTATAGTCCTGACACAGTCAGGACTCCCTGCTCCCACCCCTAGAAAGGAACATTGATAGGAAACAGCCAACATAATCAATACTCTTATACTGTGAAATACTATTTCACTTAGGGTACGTTCACACGTGTGTATTTTGTTGCAGATTTGACTTCAATGGGTAGCAAAATCTGTTGCAGAAAATCTGCAGCAAAAATACACCGCAAAATACTCACGTGTGAATATACCCTTAAAGATGTATTCCGTATATAAAAACGTATCCTCTATCCCAAGGATAGGGCATAAAAATCAGATCGCAGGGAGTCCATCCGCTAGGGTCCACGCGATCTCCGGTACGGGGCCCTGGCAGTCTGCAGGAAGGGGGTGTGTCCGACCACCACACAAAGCGGCGGCTTTCACACCCCCTCAATACATCTCTATGGGGCAGCTGAAGCGCTGCATTCGGCAAACTCCGGCTCTCCCATAGTGCTGGATTGAGGGGCATGATAGCTGCCGATTCGTGCGGTGGTCGACACACTCTATTTGGACGTCGAGGATAGGGGATACGTTTTTATATCCCAGAATACTCCTTTAAGATAGGCCATCAACATCAGATCAGCAGAGGTAGGGCCCGCAACACCCTTGCTTTTTAAAGGGGCCACGGCGCTACGTTCCTTTCATTGTTTATACCACAACGGTGTCACCTGCTCAGTGGGGTATTTACAGTTATATGTAGTGCAATGGTCTCCAGATGTGCAACTCCATGCCGGGAGTTGTAGTCCCGCAACATCGGGGGGATACACAGTTTTGGAGACCACTGCCCTAGGAGACTTGTATGCATCATCATAAGTTGGCTCATACAGCATTGATCCATCCGATCTGCGCTCTATTGGTAGAGCCTGCCGCTGGCAGTTCTTGCTAATTAAAGGAGATATCCAGTGCTGAAAAACTTATCCTTAGGATAGGGGATGAGTGTCAGATCGCGGGGGGGGTCCAACCACTAGGGTCCCCCGCGATCTCCTGTATAGGGCCCTGGCTCGCTGGCCAGATATCGCGTGTCGACCACCGCACAAAGCAGCGGCTGACACGCCCCCTCAATACAACTCTATGGCAGAGCTGGAGCGCTGCCTTCGGCAATCTCCGGCTCCGCCATTGCGCAGTATTGAGGGGGCATGTCGGCCGCTGCTTTGTGTGGTGGTCGACACGCGATATCTGGACTGCGAGCCGGGGCCCCAACGGTCGGACCCCCGCGATCTGAAACTTATCCCCTATATTTAGGATAAGGGATACTTTTTCAACACTGGACTACCCCACTTTGTCTACCATCAGAATTAGAGATGAACGAACTTACAGTAAATTCGATTCGTCACGAACTTCTCAGCTCGGCGGTTGCTGCCTTTTCCTGCATAAATTAGTTCAGCTTTCCAGTGCTCCGGTGGGCTGGAAAAGGTGGATACATTCCTAGGAAAGAGTCTCCTAGGACTGTATCCACCTTTTTCAGCCCACGGGAGCACCGGAAAGCTGAACTAATTTATGCAGGAAAAGTCAGCAACCGCCGAGCCGAGAAGTTCGTGACAAATCGAATTTACTGTAAGTTTGCTCATCTCTAATCAGAATGAATACATTAATACAGCGGTCTCCAAACTGTGGACCTCCAGCTGTTGCAAAACCACAATTCCCAGCATGCCCGGACAGCCAACGGCTGTCCGGGCATGCTGGGAGTTGTAGTTTTGCAACATCTGGAGTTCCTCAGTTAGGAGACCACTGATGTAGCCCCCCCACAGACCTACAATGGTCTCAGCCAATCACAATTGTCGCCTTCACACTCTTATCGCCCTCAAATATTTATTTATTCCATATTTCTTTACAGCAGAACATCCCATGCCAACAAGCAAACCCCAAATTAAGATAAGACCGATAAGAAGCTAATAACAGGGGGGGAAAGGGCAGGAAAACACCACACTGAGGAGAGAGCCAAGAACTCCACCATGAAGTTCCAGGCTTTCTAGCCCCTCCCCCTTCTGCTGACGTCAACACAACAAAACCCCGCCCACCACGTCGCGTCATCGGCCGTCAGCCAATCAGATTGCCCCAGCTCGCCCATGACCGACGAAGGCTGTGGGAGAGGCCATGGCGGCTGCGCTACCCGGCCGTCGCTGATTGGCTATATTAACGACGGGATCCTAGCAGCGACCAATGGGCAGCGGACACGGCGGAAGGTGATAGTGTAGCTGAGCTCCGTAAGGCGAAGGCAGGCTGACACTCCAGACACAGGGGAGACACCGGGAGCCGGCGGCAGCATGGCCAGGATTCTGCTAGGTAAGGAGATCGGCTTATCGGTGATCGATCGGTCATGTCTGATGAGCTATAGTGCAGACTGTTCTGTGTGTTGCCTGTAGTGATGGTTTCTATAGTGACAGCCTCCAGTGCATCTTCTCCCCCCTGGTCACATGATGAGCTTTCTCTATGCCATGCAAAACTACAACTCCCTTCTGGACAGTGCATGATGGGAGTTGTAGTTTTTTGCTTTGGAGGGAAATCTGAGTTTTTTTTTTTTTTTTTTGTAGAAAATCCAACCCTTCCTATACACTCATTACGAAAAAAAATAAAATGTCGCCACTAAAAGTGCGAATCCGCAGGCTCTAGCTGTAATATGGTCCTTATGCGCTTAGTTTAGATCCGCATAGAAACTAATGGATGTAAGTTCCAACTTTTGTTGTAGTTGGCGGGGGAGGGGGTGTTGCGGATTTAATACAGTCCCTGATATGTGTCCTAAAAGAAGTGGAAGGGAGAATGTAGATCTAGTGCGCTGACTGGCGGCAGAATCACCGGAGACGCCAAAACTAATGTTTTTAGGCTATCCTTAGACTTTACTGGAGCAATAGGTTGTGGTAAAATCACCGCTAGGGTCATAGCCCAGCTAGGGTTATCTTAGTCCAAGTTGCGGCCCTCTAGCTGTGGCAAAACTACAACTCCCAGCATGCCCGGACAGCCGTTGGCTGTCCGGGCATGCTGGGAGTTGTAGTTTTGCAGAGACGCGGCTTGGACACCACAGTCTTAGAGTATATAGTGGTAAGATGCTTGACCCCCATGTACAAGTCTACATGTATATTTTTAGTTACCACGGCAAACACTGGAAGTGTCCTCAATACCCCGCCACAGAGCCCTATAGAAATGATAGGATTTTAAAGGGAACCTGCCACCTGTTTAATGCTGTCCACGCCTCGGGCAGCATCACACAGGCCTAGGGAGTGCCATCGTGACCCGACACACTACGTTTCACCGAATCGTATTAAAAAAAAAAAAATTGGGACCAGATTTCTAGTCATTGGTGCGATCCCCACAGCTGCTTCCTGCCCCGCCAACCCTAATGGGAGAGACGTGTCACTAAGGGCCGGAGAGCAGCCACCAGGACCCGACCCCATGACTGATTACACAGGTCCTGGTTTTTAATTTTTTATTATAATTTTTTTTTTTTTTTTAAACCAATGATTTCTCTGAAATTCCTCAGTGTAGTTCGTAGTGTCAGTACCGTGCTCCTTGCATATGTTTTATGCTGCCCATTTTTTGGGTTTCCCTTTAAGGTTTGGGTCACACGTGCCGTATATGGCTGCTTCGTATTTTCCTACCCATTGAAGTCAATGGATAGCAAAATCATCTGCTGAAAATATGCAGCGTATACGTCACGTGTGAACCTACCCTGAGGGTGCGATCCCCGGCTTATTTTACGCTGCGGAGCCGCCGCTGAAGGACCGATGTATGGTGCCTCTACATGTGGCTTCTTGGAGCGGCAGTACGCCGCTACGAGCAGACACACTGCGATCTGCCGTGCGCGTGCGCAGTGTACTTGCACATCGTAGCAGCTCTCGGCCTAGCTTTTTTTTTTTGTTTGTGTTTTTGTTTTATGTCCCCTGCTACATTGAAATTCACTGTGAAAATCTGCCGTTTTTCCTGTGTGGACAGTGGCCATAGCCTTTCGACCCTACCAGTTTTCAAAAGAGCATGGAAATCTAGAGTAAAAGCTAACGTACCCATAAGGCAGTTGAGTCTACTTTCTCAACCAATCCACCAATACACATGCACACTCAGATTGGCCAAGTGTGCATGTGTTATAAATGGGGAGAAGGTTGTGGCTCATCTCCCCCCAGAATCTGTGATATAGGGTGATACTTCTCTCCCCTAACATCTGCCATTACAAGGGAGACTTGAGAGACATTCATACAGTGGTTTACCAGCCAGTGCGCCTCCAGCTGTTGCAAAAATACAATTCCCGGCATGCTCGGACAGCCAAGGGCCTCCCGCTGTTGCAAAACTACAACTTCCAGCATCCTTGGACAGTCAAATGCTTTCCGGGGAATGCTGGGCGTTGGCATTTTGCAACAGCTGTAGGCACCCTGGTTTGGAAACACGCTGCATTAGACGGTCATCTGGTCCCACCTGTTCGGACGATACCAATCTTCTGTGTATGGTCCCTGTGCTAGAGAATGTTTTCAATGGGAAGACTGACGGGTTTCCTAGTAAATATATAACATTTGTAAATCCCAGTATACGGGGAGACGTATCAGCGATGTTGACTTTTTGTTTTGCATCACATGTAAAGCTTTATCCGTGCAAAAAATAAAATGGCTAAGATTACTATGACCTGTCAATCCTGGGAAAAGCCTGGAGCATCGATTCCGTGTTTACGTTGCATCGTGCCAGATGGGACACTTCCAAGTGATGCAACCTGTGCTGCGCTACAACGCCCTCGTCTCATAGATGGAGATTAGAGATGAGCGAACTTGCAGTAAATTCGAGTCGTCACGAACTTCTCGGCTCGGCGGTTGCTGACTTTTCCTGCATAAATTAGTTCAGCTTTCCGGTGCTCCGGTGGGCTGGAAAAGGTGGATACAGTCCTAGGAAAGAGTCTCCTAGAACTGTATCCACCTTTTCCAGCCCACCGGAGCACCGGAAAGCTGAACTAATTTATGCAGGATAAGTCATCAACTGCCGAGCCGAGAAGTTCGTGACGAATTGAATTTACTGTAAGTTCGCTCATCTCTAATAGAGAGATAGATATATATATATATATATATATATATATTAGAGCAGAGTGCCTCCAGCTGTTGCAAAACTACAACTCCCAGCATGCCCGGACAGCCGTTGGCTGTCCGGGCATGCTGGGAGTTGTAGTTTTGCACCCTGTTTGGGAAGCACTGCTCTAGAGCAATGTCCTCCAGCTGTTGCTAAACTACAACACCCAGCATGCCCTGGCAGCCTGCTGGAAATTGTAAGTTTAGTAACAGCAGCAACTGTCTTTGTCTGTTCCCTTGAAGAATCCTTATACCTTTCCTACTTACGTGAAATTATTATTATTTTTTCAGGTGCAGTGATTTGTTCGCTGTTTGTCGCAGTGCGGTGTATGTACTCTGCTGGCGATGACGTGGTGACGTTAACAGCTTCAAATTTCCAGAGAGAAGTTATCCAGAGTGACAGCTTATGGCTGGTGGAGTTCTATGCTCCCTGGTGAGTATGATGTAGGATTGGGATTCTGTCTGTAGGGTAAGAATGCCGTCATCTTGCATGCTGGGAGTTGTAGTTTCACAACAGTTGGAAAGCCGCAGGTGCAATCGGCAAGAAGAAAGAGTCGTCCTGTAAGCAGGATTCCAGCTCCAATCTCCACCTTTCACTTCCACGCACGGACTAGCCGGCAGAGCCACCGGGCAAAAGAACCAAACGACAAGGAAAAAGACTAGACTTCTTTATTAAAGGGGTACTCCGGTGGAAAACATGTTTCTTTAAATCAACTGGTGCCAGAAAGTTAAACAGATTTGTAAATTCCTTATATTAACCCCTTAACGACCACGGACGTAAATGTGTTTCCTCGAAAATAAGCCCTAGCTGGATTATCAGGGTGGGCTGCAATATAAGCCCTGCCCCGAAAATAAGACCTAGACCAGTGATCTCCAACCTGCTGACCTCCAGATCTTACAAATGTTTGCAACATCTGGAGGTCCATAGGTTGAAGACCACTGACCTAGACAATGCCCGGGCTGCAAATATTAAAAACAAACTTTAACTTACCTTTGTCCTCAGTTCCCCCTGTTGCTAAGGCTCCGGCCTCACTGTTCTTGCTGCTTCCTGGTGTTGGGACATCACAGAGCCTTCAGCCTATCACCGGCCGCAGCGATGTCCCGCCTCGGCCGATGATAGGCTGAACCCACTGTGATGTAAAAAGCCTTAGCAACAGGGGAACGGAGAACGAAGTTACGGTAAGTTAAAGTTTATTTTTTAATACCCTATTTGCAGCCTGGGCACAGAAATAGTTACAGCGCAGCGGCTGATAATTATTTGGGGGGAGAGAAGCTGCGCTTGCAGATGATAAATGATTATTACCCCGATGTGGGGTGCTGGGCTGATAAACCGGTGGGGGGTGGGGACATTGGGGGGGCAGAGCTGCGCCCACCAAATTATGATAATGTGGGGGGGGAGGGGTGTAAATACCGTGGAACCGCCATGTTGTTTAATGTGCACACCGTACTGTAAATAAGTAAGCCCTACCCTGAAAATTACCCCTAGTGTGTTTTTGTGGCTAAAAGTAATATAAGATCCGGTCCTATTTTCGGAGAAACACGGTACGTCCTGGTTTGGCGGTACTTCCCGCACCAGGATGTACCTTTACTTCCTGTGTATGACCGCGAGCATACACGGCAGGTTCCGGCAGCCGGGGATCCGCCGGTAATGGTCGACATCGCATGGATGTCCGCCATTAACCCCTCAGATGCAGTGATCAATACAGATCACGGCATCTGCGGCATTGCGTTATTTTGAATGGATGATCGAATCGCCCGCAGCACTGCCGCGGCGATCCGATCATCCAGCATGGCGGCTGGAGGTCCCCTCACCTGGCCATGGCTGTCTCCCGGGGTCTTCTGCTCTGGTCTGAAATCGAGCAGAACAGAGCAGAAGATCACCGATAATACCTAGAAGTGCTGTGTCCTATACATAGCACTGAACAATATTAAGTTAGCAATCAAAGGATTGCTATAGATAGTCCCCTATGGGGACATAAAAATTTAAAAATTAAAATTCAGTTTTACCCCCCAAAAAGCTTAAATATTTTTTATTTTTTTTTTTTTTTTTATAAACCTATTTGGTATCGCCGCGTGCGTAAATGTCCCAACTATCAAAATGTAATGTTAATGATCCCGTACGGGGAATGGCGTAAACGTAAACAATTTAAGTCCAAAAATGCTGCTTTTTTTGTCACATTTTATTTATGCAAATGTGGTATCAATAAAAAGTACAGATTACGGAGCAAACAATTAGCCCTCATCCCGCCCTATATACGGAAAAATGAAAAAGTTATAGGTGGTCAAAATAGGGCGATTTTACATTACTGATTTTATACAAAAAGTTTTAGTTTTTTTTTTTTTTTTTTTTTTTTAGCGGTACAAAAATATATAAGTATCTAGCCATGGGTATCATTTTAATCGTATTGACCCACAGAATGAAGAACACATATCATTTTTACCGTAAAGTGTACAGTGTGAAAACAAAACCCTCCAAAATGTGCAAAATTGTGGTTTTCATTTAAATTTCCTCCGTTAAAAAAAAAAAAAAAATTTTTTTTTTTGGGTTCGCCGTCCATTTTATGGTAAAATGAGAGGTTTCATTACAAAGTACAATTGGTCACGCAAAAAACAAGCCCTTATATGGGTCGGCAGATGGAAATATAGAGGAGTTATGGATTTTAAAAGACGAGGAGGAAAAAACTAAAATGCAAAAATAAAATTGTCCTGGTCCTTAAGGTGAAAATGGGCTTGGTCCTTAAGGGGTTAAAAAATCTTAATCCTTCCAGTACTTATCAGCTGCTGTATAATACCGAGGAAGTTCATGTCTTTTTTAATTTCCTTTCTATCTTACCACAGTGCTCTCTGCTGACACCTGTTTCTGCATCAGGAATTGTCCAGAGAAGGAGAGGTTTGCTATGGGGAATTGCTCCTACTCTGGGCATTTCCTGACATGGACAGAGGTGTCAGCAGAGAGCACTGTGGTCAGACAGAAAAGAAATTGAAAAAGAAAAGAAACTTCCTCTGTATAATACAGCAGCTGAGAAGTATTGGAAGGATTAAGATTTTTAAATAGAAGTAATACACAAATCTGTTTAACTTTCTGTCACCAGTTGATTATATATAAAAAAAAAAATTATATATATATATATTCATGACTAAGTGTTGCTAAGATCCGAAACTGGTATCTGTCTCTGTACCGTTTGTATGTTGATTTAATAATAAATTAAATAAATAAAATAAAATTTTACCTGCATTTCACGGTCTGCTGCTGGACTTATCAATTTGATGATTGAATCTTTTGCCGGTGGCGCTGCCGACTAGTCCGTGCCATAGACTTATAATGGGGTGCAGGGCAGAGATCACTGCGAGCCGGGAAGTAAAGCGCTGTACTGTGCATTCCTCCCTGCTAGTTATAATGATCAGTGGGGGTCTCAGCAAGGAGACCTGATCGATTTAATCGCCACCAGCTGTGACTGGTTATACAGTCCCGGTATGTGGTTCCACTTAGTTTGCCGTGCCTTCTCCTGCCAATCGTGCTTGATTGACAGCCTGAGCTCTGAGTTTCTTCCTGTACTTGGTCTGTCCATTACTACTGTCTGAGTGGTGCGGGGGCACCATGAACTGGCTGGATCCTCTCCCTGTGACTGTATAACCAAGTGTTTCCCAACCAGTGTGCCTCCAGCTGTTGCAAAACTACAACTCCCAGCATGCCCGGACAGCCGTTGGCTGTCCGGGCATGCTGGGAGTTGTAGTTTTGCAACAGCTGGAGGCACCCTGGTTGGGAAACACTGGTATAACCAGTCACAGCTGGCGGCGATTTCTGTGTATGTATTATCCTACCTATTGTGTGTTACATGAAGTAGTTTAGGGGAAATAACTTTATCTTGTATGGTAACGTATTGTGGCTTGTTTTTTTGTTTTTTTTCGAAAGGTGCGGCCATTGTCAGCGACTGACCCCTGACTGGAAAAAAGCTGCAACTGCTTTGAAGGTAAATGTCTGTGTGTGAGCAAAGAAGGGTCTTCAGTGTGTTGAAAAGGGTTATCCAGAATTAGAACAGAAGAGCTGATTTCTTTAAAAAAAAAAAAAAAAAAAAAACACTCCTGTCCTGAGGTTAAAGGGGTACTCCGCCCTTAGACATCTTATCCCCTATCCAAAGGACAGGGGATAAGATGTGAGATCGCCGGGGTTCCGCTGCTGGGGACCCCGGGGATCGCCGCTGCAGCACCCTGCTATCATTACTGAGCGAGTTCGCTCTGCACGTAATGACGGGCGATACAGGGGCCGGAGCAGGGTGATGTCATGGCTCCGCCCCGCCATAGACTTGCATTAAGGGGACGGGCCGTGATGTCATGAGGGGCGGAGCCATGACATCACCCTGCTCCAGCCCCTGTATCGCCCGTCATTACGCACAGAGCGAACTCGCTCAGTAATGATAGCGGGGTGCTGCAGCGGCGATCCCCGGGGTCCCCAGCAGCGGAACCCCGGCGATCTCACATCTTATCCCCTATCCTTTGGATAGGGGATAAGATGCCAGGGGCGGAGTACCCCTTTAAGAAATTAGCTGGGGGTTTTTTTGTTTTGTTTTTTCCTATTCATAACCCCTTTAAATTATCAGAAGTTCTCATTCACACTTTTTTGTTTTTACATTTTTTTTTTTTTTTTAATTTTAACATGCAGTTTTAAGAAAACCTTTAGTGGAAAATGCTTAAAGGGGTACTCCGGTGGAAATTTTTTTTTTATTTTTTTATAAATCATCCGGTGCCAGAGAGTTAAACAGATTTGTAAAATGATTTCTATTAAAAAATCTTTACCCTTCTAGTATTTTTTAGCAGCTGTATGCTACAGAGGAAATTCTTTTCTTTTTGAATTTATTTTTTGTCTTGTCCACAGTGCTCTCTGCTGACACCTGATGCCCGTATCAGGAACTGTCCAGAGCAGGAGAAAATCCCCATAGTAAACCTACGCTACTCTGGACAGTTCCTGACACGGACAGGGGTGTCAGCAGAGAGCACTGTGGACAAGACAAAAAAAAGAAATTCAAAAAGAAAAGAATTTCCTCTGTAGCATACAGCTGCTAAAAAGTACTGGAAGGGTAAAGTGTTTTTTTTTTTTTTAGAAGTCCTTTACAAATCTGTTTAACTTTCTGGCACCAGTTGATTTTAAGAGAGTTTTCCACCGGAGTACCCCTTTAACTTAGCGTATTATATAATTCACACAGGCTATGGCTCCTTTGAGGAGGCTGACTACTGAAACGCTGCGAATAGAGATGAGCGAACTTACAGTAAATTCGATTCGTCACAAACTTCTCGGCTCGGCAGTTGATGACTTTTCCTGCATAAATTAGTTCAGCCTTCAGGTGCTCCGATGAGCTGGAAAAGGTGGATACAGTCCTAGGAGACTCTTTCCTAGGAATGTATCCACCTTTTCCAGCCCACCGGAGCACCTGAAAGCTGAACTAATTTATGCAGGAAAAGTCAGCAACTGCCGAGCCGAGAAGTTCGTGACGAATCGAATTTACTGTAAGTTCGCTCATCTCTAGCTGCGAACTGATCAAGATTGCTCTGGAATGGGTGCCTCCAGCTGTTGCAAAACTACAATTCCCAGCATGCCCGGACAGCCTCCGGCTGTCCGGGCATGCTGGGAGTTGTAGTTTTGCAACAGCTGGAGGCACTGGAATAGTAGAAAGATTCCCGCTGCTTGAAACAGACTGGAGAAAGTCCATTATTCATCACTTGTATATACTGATGAGACCTTTCTACAGTCCTTCTCCGTACACAGATATATCTAAACCGGCCTCTTATCTCGTCTTTGTTAATTTCAGGGAATAGTGAAGGTCGGAGCTATTGACTGTGATCAGCACAAGACTGTGGGCGGTGAATATGGAATACGAGGGTTCCCAACAATCAAGATATTCGGAGCAAACAAGAACAAGCCGGAGGATTATCAAGGTAAGGGACAGAGGCTTCCGGGCTCAATATTTTACATTTCCAGCTAATTTATTTATATGCAGGAGGAAATGCTTCCCTCTACTCCGTCCGAATACATAGATACATTAGAGTTCAGAGAAAATACTAGTCCATGGACTGCAGGATAAAACTTACTGGGACCTTAACATGTATAGAAGAAAGAAGAGACAGAGGGGATATGATAGAGACTTTTATATACATAAGGGGAATCGACACGGTAAATGGGAGAGCAGAGGACATAGTATTATATTAGAGATGAAAGATGTCTTCAGGAAGTATTTATTGAGAGTAGTGGATACATGGAACAGCCTTCCTGTAAATGTGTTAGCTGCAAATACAGTGAAGGAGTTTAAGCATGTATGGGATAAGCCTAAGGCTATCCTTCATATAAGATAGGGATAGGTATAAGGATATCCTTCATATAAGATAGAGATAGGTATAAGGCTATCCTTCATATAAGATAGAGATAGGTATAAGGCCATCCTTGATATAAGATAGAGATAGGTATAAGGCCATCCTTGATATAAGATAGGGATAGGCATAAGGCTATCCTTCATATAAAATAGAGATAGGTATAAGGGTATCCTTCATATAAGATAGATAGGTATAAGGATATCCTTCATATAAAATAGAGAGAGGTATAAGGTTATCCTTCATATAAGATAGAGATAGGCATAAGGTTATCCTTCATATAAGATAGAGATAGGTATAAGGGTATCCTTCATATAAGATAGAGATAGGCATAAGGCTATCCTTCATATAAGATAGAGATAGGTATAAGGGTATCCTTCATATAAGATAGATAGGTATAAGGATATCCTTCATATAAGATAGAGATAGGTATAAGGATATCCTTCATATAAAATAGAGATGGGTATAAGGCTATCCTTTATATAAGACAGAGATAGGTATAAGGCTATCCTTCATATAAGATAGAGATAGGTAGAAGGCTATGCTTCATATAAGATAGGGCCAGAGACTATTCATAGGATTCAGGATATTGGGCAGCGTAGATGGGCCAAATGGTTCTCATCTACCGACACATTCTTTGTTTCTATTTGACACTGAACAGGGAGGGTTGGATCTCTCCATACGCTGATGACCTATCTCCATTGATAGACTTCAAGGATTGTAATAATGATGTATTTAACATATTTCACAATGCTGTTCGAAGATTGTCATCAGTACCTGGCCCCATTGGAGTTCACAATTTAAAGGAGATCTGCAGCTGCATATAGCTTTAGTGTATAGTGTATAATCTCAGAGAGGGGGGGGATGGGTGTCTGACTGCTGGGACCCACCCCACGATCTCCTGTACGGGGCCCCGGCTCTCCCCATGCAGGAGGCGTGTCAGCAGCAGCATGACCCTGCGGCCAATGCAGCGTTCGTGCCTCCCTGCCTATCCCATAAAGCTGAATGAAGGGGGGTGGGGGACGTCTGTTGAGGTCCATGACACAAGCACTAGCTGCGCAGAGCCATGGCAGTGCCAGGTCCTGGTATGGTGGATTATGGGAGAAGAAGTTATATACCTGCTGCAGTACTCCTTTAAGTTCCCAATCGATCAGTATCGAGTCTTCTAGTGAGATGAGGCTTCTTAGAAACTCTAAAGTTTCTTCTGATCAGTAGCTGAAGACTTGGGTAGATGAAGGGTCCTCAGTTTGGCTGAATGTAGACTCCCATGATCTCTTACAGGAGCAAGAACAAGTGAAGCCATTGTTGATGGTGCATTAAATGCCCTCCGGTCTTTAGTGAAGGATAGGCTTGGCGGAAGAGCAGGAGGAGGAGGCGGTGGCTATGATTCAGGAAAACAGGTAGGTATCGGAGCACCCACATAAGTCTGGCTCTTTACACTTGTTTGTGGAGAAGGTGTATGACTGACATCCTGCTTAACTGAATAGTGGATTTGGACTAGTGCTGGGCGATATACCGGATTATACCGAATACCTGTCTGTGTGTATTTGTGTGTTTAAAAACATTTATTTTTTTTGAATTTTTTCATATACTGCAATACCGGTGAGTGTATGCCTTGTTTGGGACAAAGGGCATACCTGTACGCCCTCTGCCCGCTCCCTTTCTAGAACACAGGGGCCACGCCGTGGGTCAGGCTGCACAATGGCCAGGACCCGTGGTTAATAGCATGCGACACCGATCGCGGTGCTGCGCACTATTAACTCTTTAGACGCACTGATCAACTTTGAACGCTGCGTCTAAAGTGAAAGCTACTGTATTTATCGGGGTATACCACGCACCGGCCTATAACACGCACCCTCATTTTACCCAGATTATTTGGGTAAGAAAAGTTTTTTACCCAAATATCCATGGTAAAATGAGGGTGCGTGTGTGCGCGTGTATACCCCGATATACCTCCAGGAAAGGCAGGGGGAGAGAGGCCGTCGCTGCCCGCTTCTCTCCCCCTGACTTTCCTGGGGTCTAGAGCCCTGCTGCCGGCCCTTCTCTCCCCCTGACTATCGGTGTCGGCGCCCCATTGCTGGCGCCGACAGCCAGGGGGAGAGAAGGGGCAGCGGCACCCATTCAAAAAATGGTAATCGGAAAATAGAAACAGATATGGAAAAAAAGATTGTTTCAAGTGCTGAATGGTATATGGTCTCCATACAATGACCTATTTTTGTTTGGACAAGATATGTAGTATCGGTCCAGCTTTTTAACAGATTCTTGCATGCCTCTCCTGTAATTCTTTTAACTTGCAGCTGTGTCCTGTGGACCAAGTGGGCTATTCTGTTTTATAATCAGTAGCCATGAATGTAAACGTTTTACACACACACACCCCGTTTATAAGGATTTTAAAGGGGTACTCCGGTGAAAACCTTTTTTTCTTTTAAATCAACTGGTGGCAGAAAGTTAAACATATTTGTAAATTACTTCTATTAAAAAAATCTTAATCCTTCCAGTACTTATTAGCTGCTGAATGCTACAGAGGAAATTCCTTTCTTTTTTGGAACACTGATGACATCACGAGCACAGTGCTCTCTGCTGACATCTCTGTCCATTTTAGCAACCATGCATTGCAGATGTATGCTAGGGGCAGCATGGTGGCTCAGTGGTTAGCACTGCTGCCTTGCAGTGCTGGGGACTTGGGTTCAAATCCCACTAAGGACAACAATAAATAAAGTGTTTATTATTATAATAACGTCAGCAGAGAGAACTGTGCTCGTGATGTCATCAGAGAGCATTCCAACAAGAAAATAATTTCCTCTGTAGTATTCAGCAGCTAATAAGTACAGGAAGGATTAAGATTTTTTTTAATAGAAGTAATTTACCAATATGTTTAACTTTCTGCCACCAGTTGATTTAAAAGAAAAAAGGTTGTGTCCCTACTGTGGTGATCCAGAGGAAGGTAAAAACCACCTGAAGCTTATGCCAGTTGCCCCATACTGGGGGAAAAACTTTGTCTCAACAGCATCACTACTCACCTCCCCAGCCGTATAGTATACAGGGTGGCATAGTGTATAGTGTGTACTATATAGGACTCCCTGACTACAGGACAGCACTATACTGACAGGACTCCCTGCTCCTATAGCCACTTTGGGCAGTATACAGAATATACAGCCTTCTATAGATAGCTGTATACAGAAGACTTTGTCCGCTTGCCTCCCTCGCTCCCTGTCCCCGCCGGGCCAGTGTAACTCCGCCCCCTAGTGATCATGTCATTATGGGGCGGAGCTGCAGACAGGAACCAGGCTTATAAGGGTATAAGGCTCTGTTCACATTGTCCGTTTTGTATAATGTGAACAGACCATTCTGGCAGGGAGACTCCACCTGTTGCTAAACTACAACTCCCAGCATGCCCAGACAGCCAAAGGTGGGGGAAAAAAAATGCATAGGGATCCCCATATTTTTATTCACAGCCAGATACCAACCAAGCAGCAACAGCCTGACGTTACCAGGGTGGGCGAGGACCATTGTTACTGGCCCTCCCCAGCCTAAATAACGCCAGCCTGTTACCGCCTAGGCCCAGGAGCGCCATTTTTGAAGCTCCAGGCCTGTTGGTACTGGCTTTTCCCGGCACCCCTATGGTGGCGGATACCAGGGTAATTATTGGGGGTTAGCGGTAGTTGTTTTTCGGGCTAACGCTAAACCCCTGCTTAGTAATGGATTCTGTCAATACGACAGCTTCCACTACTAAGCCTTAAAATTCAACAAAGAAAAAAAAAACACAACACATTGGAAACATTTTATTTAAAAAAACACTCCCCCACAGCCCTCGTTCGCAATTTTATTAAAAGAAAAATAAAATACAGTTCATCCGCCGTAATCCTCTGCATACACGGATCTGAAACGAGAAGAAGAAAAAAAAAACACAACAAATTGGTTAGGACTTTTTTGGCGCTGTCCGCTGGGGAGAGCGCCCATAATGCAATGTCTTCCCAAACAGGGAACTTCCAAGTGGTGCAAAACTACAACTACCAGCATGCCCAGACAGCCTTTGGCTCTCTGGGCATTCTGGGAGTTGTAGTTTAGCAACAGCTGGAGTCTCCCTGTCCGCCTCCTAATTTTGTCATCACTAGGGGGTGGAGCTACATGGACCCAGCCATGCCAACATGTCAGGTCCAGCACTGGCTGATATTGATGTCATATTAAACTGCACATTGACCCAAGTTGGTAAAGTGAATGGGGTATTGAAGTATACCACAATACTGCAGCAGTGCCACTTTAAAAAAAAAAAAAAAAAAAAGGTGAGCAGTCTAACTGGGGTTGTATGGGCATTTTTCTGGTCAGGGAGGTTGTATTACAGTGCTTTGCTCTTCGCTGTCTGGCACTACAAAACTCCATTTTTTTTTTTTTTTTAAATATGTACCTGCCTATTTATTTTTTTCATTGTTTTAATTTATAAAAAAAAAAATAAATAATAATCAGTTGATTGATAAACCGGTTGCACACAATAAATAAATTAGCCATCTGTAAAAAGAATTGTGAAGTCACCAAAGGAGATGATGGTGTTAAGTGAACCCCCCCCCCCTCAAAGAACACTTCCGTGCGCCAAGCCTTTCTTAAAAAGAAAGAACAGGAGCAAGCCTGCCAGCTCTACAGGACCTGGACACTTGGATGATCATGGCGACATTTCCCCCTGAAGTCCTTATGACCATTCTGTATAAAATCTTCCATTGTGTTAGGTGAACGTGATAACCACCACACTGCAGAGACCGGTTAATACTCTATTTGGGATTCCTGTAGAATTCATTTTACTAGTTTAATAGTTCTGCCATTCCTTGCGTGCTGTGGAGGTGGTGACGTCATGGCCATGCCCCCTCAATGCAAGTCTACGGGAGGGGGCGTGGCGGATGCCACGCCTCCTCCCGTAGACTTGCATTGAGGGGGCGTAGCCATGAGGTCACCACCTCAGCAGCACACACCTAGTTTTTGGAACAAAATGTTCCGATCGCTGGGGCAGTGGAGTACCCCTTTTTAATGACACAGAATAACATTTAAAGGAGGCATTATGAATTCAGATGAAGAATTATTTTTTTTTAAATATCAGCTGTTGCTTCGTGACTACAACCTAAAAATAAGGACAGAAACACAAAGAGGATAACCTCATAAAGCATATGTAGTATTGCCCTCTACCTACTAACCCACACCAGTCTATTCTGCGATGTGTTTTTCAGTCTCCGGGTCTATAGGCCATGTAAAAAGCCCTAAGTGAAGTCCAGTAGGGGCACTTTCCTGGTGACCACACAGTTATGGTTGATCCAAGTATGATAATGGTTTCTAAATGTGAAACCCTACAGAGTGGATTGTAGGTTGGTGTTTGTTTTGTCCACTTTTCGGTGATGGGGGATTATCGTTGTGCAGAACCAACGCGTACAGTATCATCCAAGACCACAAGAACCACTACAACGACGTCCACAGCAAGACTGCCAGGAACGTAATCCGCAGAGGAAGCGTTATCCTTCTCAACAACGTGGCTCCCGGCAGCAGAATCGGCGCCAGCCTAGCCCCCAACGTTGTCCCTTCCAGGCCCAAGAGGAAGAGGACTAAGGCCTTATTAATCTAATCCAAAGTCCTCTTATGCTGTTCTGATCCTGAATTACTTGAGCGGAAGCGACTTAGTTGAGTAGCCCTCTTACGTGAGGACAGATTTAACATGTTCCTCTATTTTCTCCTCTAAAGATCATGTAACCTTCTAGAAGTCCATGTGACTACACTATGAATTCTTTACTTCTACAAACTTGTCATGTTAAATTATAAAATCAAATCACATTACAGTTTGTGTCTCAGACAATGAGTTCTGTCGTTTAGTAGCTGCGATCCATTAGAGCGGGGGTGCTCAAGATGGGAAGAAACTTTAGTGGCAACATATCCCTATCCAAATGATTGGTGTATTGGCCAATGGTATAAAATTGAGCTTGGTGCAACACCATCTCTTTCGGGCGAAGATATGCCCATCACCCCAATAAGGACATGGTGTAGAAAGTGTCTAAAACACACAAATAATGGCTTACATGACATGCACTACCTTTATTTTCGCCAGAATTTTGCATTAGTAAATCTGCCCCATTGGCTATTCCATCATCCTAGGGGTCAAATGACCAAACAAGTCAAACCAGAATCTTTACATAGTACCGTACGTAAAAGATAAACAGCTGCCCATTCAAGATTATTGCTAAACTCAAGTGGTTCTGGAGATAAATTGAAGCAGTCAATTGGTTAGGTTCCATTTGACATTACTGACAATATATGAAGAAGGTGATTTTACATTGGTGAAGAACCAACTCTATAGATCTCAGGGGTAGAGGAAGATAGTAATTCACCACATGAGTGATGTACATAAGTCAAAGACCCAGTTAAACAAGTTACACATGACCAACATCACGATCTACATTTCTCTTCGATTGGATCCTCGGTTTGTTCCATTATATTAGGATCCTACCAATCTCCCATTTAGACTTCCTGTCCTTCCATATAACCCCGTCCATGAATACACAATTGGCCATTTGATCGTCGATGAATTGGACATAAAGGATGATTCCAAGAACTGACACTCTATACCCAGTGCAGTGCACACTCCCTTAGTCTGAAAACTTCAAAGACCTCGTCAATCTTAAGAGTTGAAGACCCTTCTATTTCAATGTGGAGTTGGTGCGACAGTTTTATGGAAAGGAAAGCTACATGCAGGAAGACCTGGGTGGGCAAAGTACAAATCCTCCTTTACAGTGTTGGGTTATAAAATGGAGAGTACCAGAATCTTAGACTTGGGCTTCGGTGCTGGCCTCTTTCCCTACTCCATTTTTCAAGGATTGGACAACCCATAGCATTGGAACGGTACCTTCACTGAAATAAATATTCAACCGCTAGGTTTGGGCTTGAGCATAATTTGGTTCTGGAATGAAATTGTCACTATAACAACATGGTCCATACTCCACTGGCCAGCATTCGGAAGTAAATGTTCCGAACTCTGTTTTCGTGCTGCTGGGGGGGTCGGCCATGCCCCTCGTGACATCACGGACACACCCCTTCAATCGAAGTCTACCGCGTTCAGAACCTTTAGTTCCTCGCTGACCAGTGGAGTACCCCTTTAAAGGAAAACTGTCCGTTTTCTCCCCCCCGCACTCCACAAAATGTTAGGTTGGCACTTGATTGTGTGGGTACCAGGGATAGGGTATCCAATATATGTAGAAAGGGATCCCGGCACACCAGAGTTAGATGCAAGTAATTTTCTTTATTTTAAAGCATAAAGTAACGCAGCACACGTTCCGGCCACTACAGCCTTTTTCAACTGGCTGGTAGTGCGGGGGACGCTGATCAGTTTAATGCTTACCGTGCCAGGATCCGTTACCCCGTTCGGCCGTAATCTTCTATTTTCGGTATATGCTAATGAGGTGCTAATTGGCACCGGCCGGGCTCACTGGCACTCTGACGTCAGTGCCGCAGCGCCGCCCAGCTCCTCAATATTCCTCCCCTCCCTCTTCTCCCCGCTCTGTAATGAAGAGAGAGGGGAGGAATATTGATGAGCTGAGCGGCGCTGCAGCCGGCGGCACTGACGTCAGAGTGCCAGTTAGCCCGGCCGGTGCCAGTTAGCACCTCATTAGCATATACCGAAAATAGAAGATTACGACCGAACTGGGCGGCGGATCAGGGCACGGTAATCATTCAACTGATCAGCATCCCCCGCACTACCAGCCAGTAAATTTGTAAATGACTTCTATTAAAAATCTTAATCCTTCCAGTACTTATCAGCTGCTGTTATTCTCCACAGGAAGAAACTTTTTTTTTTTTTTTTTTAATTCCTTTCTGCCTGACCACAGTGCTCTCTGCTGACACCTTTGTCCATTTTAGGAACTGTGCAGAGTAGGAGCAAATCCCCATAGAAAACCTATCCTGCTCTGGACAGTTCCTAAAACAGAGGTGTCAGCAGAAAGGAAATGCAAAAAGAAAAGAACTTCCTGTGGATCCTAACAGCAGCTGATAAATACTGGATTAATATATATATTTTTTTTTATAGAAGTAATTTACTAATCTTTTTAACTTTCTGGCACCAGTTGATGTAAAAAAAAAAAATGTAAAAAATTTTTTTCCTGTGGAGTTCCCTTTTAAGAGATTTTCGGATTTTGACTCCCAACAGACCTAAATCTTATGCTTTCAGACAGTAATTTATCTGGGGGCTCTAGTAGAGAACACCCATGGTGCCGGAAGCAGTTATGGAAGTCAGTCCTGGGTTAAAGGGGTACTCCGGTGGAAAACTGTTATTATTTTTTATTTATTTATTTTTTTAAATCAACTGTGCCAGAATGTTAAACAGATTTGTACATCACTTCTATTAAAAAATCCTAATCCTACCAGTACTTATTAGCTGCTTAATACTACAGAGGAAATTATTTTCTTTTTGGAACACAGAGCTCTCTGCTGACATCATGACCACAGTGCTCTCTGCTGACATCTCTGTCCCATTTTAGGAACTGTCCAGAGCAGCCTATGTTTGCTATGGTGATTTTCTCCTACTCTGGACAGTTCTTAAAATGGACAGAGATGTCAGCAGAGAGCACTGTGCGCGTGATGTCAGCAGAGAGCACTGTTTTTCCCAGGAGTACCCCTTTAAGATGGAAGGATGCATACCTGAAGTGGAAAATGTAGCTGCAGGAAGGATACTGCTTCTTTATAGAAGAGACCCAGTTGGTTTATGGAGCGTTCTCTTCGGACATTGCACCATAAATCTACAGTAGGCAAATTCTCCCTTCTTCAAAGGGAAGAGTCGTCCATTTGTAGAACGAAAAGAAAAACGGCCAGCACACTTACCTAATACACGGGTGCACGCTGCTGTGGCCAATACAGAGTATACAAGAAAGAAGGTTGCAGCAGCACTCTTGCTCAAAAAATGGAGGCTCTTAGCGCACTTCGTGCGCTAAGAGCCTCCATTTTTTGAGCAAGAGTGCTGCTGCAACCTTCTTTTTTGTATACTATCCATTAGTAGAAAATGGTCTTGTGGTTCTTGCTAGAGATGAGCGAACTTACAGTAAATTCGATTCGTCACGAACTTCTCGGCTCGGCAGTTGATGACTTTTCCTGCATAAATTAGTTCAGCTTTCAGGTGCTCCCGTGGGCTGGAAAAGGTGGATACAGTCCTAGGAGACTCTTTCCTAGGACTGTATCCACCTTTTCCAGCCCACCGGAGCACCTGAAGGCTGAACTAATTTATGCAGGATAAGCCATCAACTGCCGAGCCGAGAAGTTTGTGACGAATCGAATTTACTGTAAGTTCGTTCATCTCTAGTTCTTGCTCCTCCCCAGTACAGTATTGGATGCTGGGTGGCTGGACAGATCCCTTTAAAGTGGGAAGGTCCTATGAATAAATCTATTCATGTTGGTAATTTGTGTTGAGCACAATATCAGCACTTTTGCGATTTCGGGAATATTTAGAATATAGTGCCATATATTTGTAATGACGAATATTACAGTAGTTTTTATTTTTTTATTTTTTTTTGTCACATGCAAAGTTTTATGCAAATTTTCGCATGTAAAAAAAAGAAAGAAATAAAAGGAACGAACATAGTGAATATGCGAATTTCGAGAACATAGGACGAATAATCATCACTATATTCGAATATGGCCCCTGCAAGTCATCACTATTGGTAATTCGTGGCTGCGGCTCGTTGGCAAAAGTGCAGTTGCTGGGGGGGGGGGGGGTAAGGTCACAAATTTTTATATTATTTTTTTTTTTTTTTTTTTATAGCACTGGAAAATGACTTTATGTACTACTTTCATTGTTCTAAAACGTTTCATTTTATGTGGGAGCAACAGTCTCTTAGAGACAGGGGTCAAGTCCTGGGGGGGGGGGGGGGAAGCGTGGGAGCTCAATGGGAACAGTGTTCCTGCTTTGGAAAAAGTGCAGTACTCTGTTCCCATGTGTTCCTGCAGGACTTGAGCCTTGCTTCAGGCCTATGAACACTAGGAAATCCCCTTGATTTCCATGGGATCCTGCTGCTCAGAGTAAATGACGAAATTTTTATAGCAGAACTTCCAACGCAGATCCGGATTCCCCCAAAATAATTAAAGGGGTACTCCGGAGCAAAACTTTATTCTTTAATTTTTATTTATTTATTTTATATTTGTTTAAGTCAACTGGTGGCAGAAAGTTAAACAGATTTGTAAATTACTTTGATTAAAAAAATCTTAATCCTGCCAGTACTTATTAGCTGCTAAATACTACAGAGGAAATGCTTTTTGGAACACAGGGCTCTATGCTGACATCTCTGTCCATTTTAGGTACTGTCCAGAGTAGGGGAAAATCCCCATAGCAAACATATGCTGCTCTGGACAGTTCCTAAAATGGACAGAGATGTCAGCAGAGAGCACTGTGCTCGTGATGTCAGCAGAGAGCTCTGTGTTCGAAAAATAAAATAAATTCCTCTGTAGTTTTCAGCAGCTAATAAGTACTGGAAGGATTAAGATTTTTTAATAGAAGTAATTTACAAATCTGTTAAACTTTCTGGCACCAGTTGATTTAAAAAAAAAAAAAAAATTCCCCTGGAGGAGTACCCCTTTAACTTGTTTCGGCCTGGAATGTACCCGATCCCTGACCGCATCCGAATTCAGTGTGGAAATATCTTTCTGAATTTCTGTAGTGTGCATGTGTCCATTCCATAGTACTGAAGCTGAGGATATCACGATACATTGTATTGTGGACTCTGTAGAGGCTTTTATTGTTTCGTGACCCTATTTCCTCCATAGCTAAAAAATAAGTCAGTTTTGAGTCTTTTTCTCTACTTTGTAACTAGTTAAGGTATCTTCACTGTGGACAGAACCTTTTCAATGAACATAAATGTTTGTGGAAATAGTAATCTTCATGATCTCATTCTCCTGTATCTGTAGCAGAGAAGCGGCGGAAGCAAAAAGGACGTCATTGAACTGACTGATGACAACTTCGACAGACAAGTATTGAACAGCGACACTGTTTGGCTTGTGGAGTTCTTCGCTCCTTGGTGCGGCCACTGTAAGAAGTAAGTGCGCGTTATTGATTCTGCCATCTTTTCAGCTATAAAGTTTTCGGCGCAACATTTATTTTTTGTATAATTTTCTTTTTTTTTTTTTTTTGTGATCATTGTATTGGGTGTCATAGGTTCATTGGAAGGGATTTTTGCACCATTTTGCAGCACATATAATGAAACCCATTTTATTAATTTCAGGTTTTTTTTCTTGGGGGGTGGGGGTGCTATGGAAAAACGTTTGCAGCCTTAGAGGGGTATTCCAGGAAAAAACTATATATATATATATATATATATATATATATATATATATATATATATATATATATATATATATATATATATATATATATATATATATATATATATATATATATTATATATTATATATTATATATTATATTATAATATATTATATTATAATATATTATATTATAATATATTATATTATAATATATTATATTATAATATATTATATTATAATATATTATATTATAATATATTATATTATAATATATTATATTATAATATATTATATTATAATATATTATATTATAATATATTATATTATAATATATTATATTATAATATATTATATTATAATATATTATATTATATATATATTATATTATATATATATTATATTATATATATATTATATTATATATATATTATATTATATATATATTATATTATATATATATTATATATATATATTATATATATATTATATTATATATATATTATATTATATATATATTATATTATATATATATTATATATTATAATATATATATATTATATATAAATTATAATATATATATATTATATATAAATTATAATATATATATATTATATATAAATTATAATATATATATATATATATATTATAATATATATATATATATATATTATAATATATATATATATATATATATATATTATAATATATATATAATATATATAATCAACTGGCTCCAGAAATCTTAATCCTTTCAATAATTATCAGCTGCTGAAGTTGAGTTGTTGTTTTTTGTCTGGCAACAGTTCTCTCTGCTGACATCTCTGCTTGTCTCGGGAACTGCAGAGAGTAGAAGAGGTTTGCTATGGGGATTTGCTTCTACTCTGAGCGGTGCCCAAGACAGGTGTCATCAGAGAGCATTTAGACAGAAAAGAACTCAACTTCAGCAGCTCATAAGTACTGAAAGCATTAAGATTTTTTTTTATAGAAGTAATTTACAAATCTGTTTAACTTTCTGGAGCCAGTTGATATATGAAAAAAAAAGTTTTTTTCCTGTATAACCCCTTTAATGAACTTTTTTAGGATTCTTTGTTGATGTGAATCCCACTTCTTCAATGTCACCGATCAGAAGAAGGGACAATGGTGCTATGGACCTGAGGGGCACTCAGGTGTCCATCGCTGAACCAGGCACATCTGGCCTTGAAGGGGTGTCGGGCACTGCAGTGAAGGGGGAACAGCCTTCCAGCCCTTTGTTTTGATAACCAGTGGGGGGTATCCAAGGGTGGAAACCCTACAGATCATGCATAGATAGACCCACCTTGTGAAAACCCAGACAAGATCAATGCTATGTTAAAGGGGTATTCCAGGAAAAAAAAACTATTTTTTTTATATATATCAACTGGGTCCAGAAAGTTTTAGACAGATTTGTAAATTCTATTTAAAAAAAATCTTAATCCTTCCAATAGTTATCAGCTGCTGAAGTTGAGTTGTTCTTTTCTGTCTAACTGCTTTCTGATGACACCTGTCTCGGGAGCTGTCCAGAGTAGGAGCGAATCACCTTGGCATTTGCTATGGGGATCCGCTCCTACTCTGTGCTGTTCCTGAGACAGGGGTCATCAGAGAGCAGTTAGACAGAAAAGAACAACTCAACTTCAGCAGCAGATAACTATTGGAAGGATTAAGATTTTTTTAATAGAAGTAATTTACAAATCTGTTTAACTTTCTGGAGCCAGTTGATTTAAAAAAAAAAAAATAAAATTTTCCTCGGAATACCCTTTTAATCTGCCAATGACTACCTAGACAATCCTAAGTCCTCTATGGAAATGATGAAAATTTGACTTTTTTTAGATTTACTAACAATATGTCTGTCTTCAGCTTGGAACCTGAATGGGCCGCTGCAGCCTCTGAAGTGGCTGAACAAACTAAAGGCAAAGTAAAGCTTGGAGCAGTAGATGCCACTGTGCACCAAGGACTAGCCAGCCGCTATGGAGTGAGTAGTGACTGAAGTGGACAGTACAGCTATAGGAAAGTAATAGAAGGATTGTCAGGTACAGGTTTTGACTATAAATCAGGTTATTGCAGTGTTTGCTGTTGCAAAACTACAACTCTCAGCATGCCCAGACAGCCTTTGGCTGGGAATTGTAGTTTTGCAACAGCTGGAGGCACCCTGTTGGGAAACACTGAACTATGGGATTCAGCGCAGTTAGGTGCAGTAAATGATGACAATGATTCAGTGTTTCCCAACCAGGGTGCCTCCAGCTGTTGCAAAACTACAACTTTCAGCATGCTGGGAGTTGTAGTTTTGCAACAGCTGGAGGCACCCTGGTTGGGAAACACTGGGTTATTGTATGAGATCACTATTATCTAATTATAAATCTGGCCATTTAGTTAACTTATTGTTTGTTTATTTGAAGGAAAAAAAAATCAACTGGTAACAAAAAGTTTTATACTTAACTATTGTAAGGCTGCTGCATGCACACCACGTTCTTGTAATACAGTTCCGGTGTCAGGTTTTTGGATTAAAAAAAAGGATTCCTCAAAACCTGACTAAACTGTATCAGATGTGTACAAATTTCAACCCGTATACGGTTTGAAAAATTATATCCGCTTGCATCCGTTTTTATTAAATTTTTTTTAAAACGTATACATTAACTTTTCACTCCATTTTGAATAAAGTTTCACTTGTTTGATTGAAATTCCAAGAAAAAAAAACTGCAAAGTCAAAAACCGTACGGTGAAAACGGGATGGAACCGTACGCACATACAGTTCTGTACGGTTCCCATTGACTCTCACATGTTAAAAAAAAAAAAAAAAAACTTATACGGTTTAATACAGTTTTTCACCCGGACCATAAAACGTGGTAGACTACGGTATTGGATACGGGTAAAAAAACGGACAAAACCGTATAAGATGCAAAACGGACTAAACCGGATGATGCGTTTGACGTACAGTTTACAATGTTAAGTCAATGCATACGGTTTATATACAGTTCCATATGGTTTTTAACTTGAAACCGTATACGGGAACTATATAACAAAAACGTGGTGTGCGTGCAGCCTAACTCACTATTATGTCTGAGAACTGTTGCACACGGTCATGATTGTTTACCCGATCATGTAGCAAACATTTTCTATTGAGTCATTACAAATATTTTTCCAAGTTCAGTAACTGTAAATAATTTTCTTTACTTAGCTTCTATTTTTTGACTACTAAATATTCCCTAACACTGTATTTGGCAATATTCAGAAGTTCCATAGACAATTAATTGAGCGGCATCTGAGCATGTGCGCTGCACTGCACTCCATTCAATTGGGGGGGGGGGGGGGTACTTCTGCTCCTGTGAGTGTGAAAGCCCCAGCAGTCGGACCCCCCCCAATCAGCTATGTATCCCCTATCCTTTATTCCCTACACTTTGGGATAGGGAATAACTTTTCAATTTGGGATAACACCTTTTTAAGAAACTGTAAATAGGTAGCTCTCTAATATCAGTATTTTAGGTCGTGTTGTTTGTGTTTGGGCCTTTTATTTTTATTTTTTTCATTTTAACCAAAAACCAGAAGTGGAATACAACAATCAGGATAAAGATTTGCCGGAACTCACAGATTTGTTTGAAGTCCCATGCAAATCTATGTATCGATGTAGTCTTAGGCTAGTCATGGGCTACGGCGTTGCGAGGAGGTTTATACAGCTCCTGCCCCCGTATGTGGATACTGTATCGAAGTACTAGTATTATAAAATGTTGACCTCTGTGAATATGGACAGTGAAGTAAAGTGACCCCCAGAATGAGCCTTATGTGCTTCTCCCTCAGGCACCACAGTCTCTATAACTAAAATTCTGCTTCTTCCAGATCAGAGGATTTCCCACTATTAAAATCTTCCAGAAGGGAGAAGAACCTGTGGACTATGAAGGTGGCAGGACAAAGGCTGATATTGTGGCTCGGGCTCTTGACTTGTTCTCTGAGAACGCACCTCCCCCCGAGATCCTGGAGGTTAGTCTATTTTGTGTGTTCTTTTGACCTTTCACCTCTTAGTAGATGCACTCCACAATGCTAAAGCGTCTTTTCTGCATTGTAGTTTAACCTTGTAACAAAACGTTTGCAGCTGTTACCTCCCTTTTACCTCTTTTCATATTCCCTCTCTTCTCTTGCATCACTCTGACAGATCTTGAATGGAGACGTTGTGAAGAAGACCTGCGATGAGCACCAGCTCTGTATAGTTGCCGTCCTACCTCATATCCTAGACACAGGTAGTAATAATAATAATAATAATAATATTATCTTCTCTTACGTCCTTCCAGCAGTAGTGTTCTATTTGTGTGCTGCTGTAGGACGTAAGGGAAAACAAATTATGGTTAGAAAGTAATCCTTCCCCTTAAAGCCAAAGGTTGTCGGGGGATGCTGGGTGTTGTAGTTTTGCAACAGCTGAAGGCACCCTGGTTGGGAAACATTGTTCTAGTGTATATAAGGTTTCTAGCTTCCTTTTTATTAATCAAAGAAGGTATTGTTTTGTTGTGGCTTACCGTTTTTTCCCTGTGTTTTCTGTCTGAACTGACTATGTCTAATTTGTACCCTCACAGGTGCGGCTGGAAGAAATGCCTATTTAGAGGTCATGCTCAAAATGGCTGACAAGTACAAGAAGAAGATGTGGGGGTAAGTTTGTCTTTAGGCAAAGATTTAAAACTTATTAAAAATTCTTCATTTTCATTCTTCTGAAAAGAAAATTCAAGATTAAATTTTTTTCATTGTGTAAATAATGTTTAATAGTCAAGGCCCCTTTGACACTGCAGTTATGACACGGCAGTGTGACGGCCTTCGGGGAACCCGGGGAGAATAGCGGGAGAAAAAAATTCTGCAAGGGCCACCTTTTTCTCCCTCTACTCCTGCTACAAAACAACTGTGCCCAACTGGCCCCATTGACTATAATGGGATCCATCGGGACTCATTGTGCCCCGTCCAGATAACGGCCGTTAAATAAAAAAATAAAAATAATGAATGGCCATTCTTGAAGGGGCACAACGGTAGTGTGAATGTAGGGTATGGAGCAAGTACAGAAAATAAGGAGAGGCTCTTGTCTAACTGTTCACCAATGAAGACCCGAGCTGCCCAACTGAGACCTATACCCACGGTGTCTGGAAAATAGGCAATTATAGTACAAAAAAAAAATATGGGGCTCAGGGTCACAGATACTAAATCAATATGCAGTTTATTAAAAAATATATTATACACAATTAATATATGACCTGCGACTCAAAAGGCCCTTGTGAGTCGTCTGGGTCACCTCTTGGTCAATATATTGTTATTCAGATCCTTAGAAATATATAAGATAGTAGATGGATATAACATGTGACCATACACCTAGTAGAACTAGTCCAAGTATATAAAATAACAAGTGCAAGAAATTGTTCGGCTGTATACTATACTAGCAGTCTTGAGGATAGTGTTCTGTTAGTATCCTCAGAGGTTATATGCAATGTATACAGTACGTTCAGTTGTAATGTTGCTCACCAATCCTAGGATGTTGGATATAGGGGAGATAATTGTACCTTCCTGTATCGCTGGTCTTAATCCTCTGTGCCGCCTCTCCTTGTAGGAGACCCGGCCGTCTCACAGGATCGCGGTGCTGGGTACAGTGGGCTCCGGCTCGGTGGACTGCAGCGCTTGAGCAGTGAAGGAAGCTGGTACGCTTGGCGGCGTCCTCGTGTATGTTGCGTGCGCCGGCCGGTGCTTTGATTGACAGGCAAATATCTCCTGGGTAACAAAGTCAATAAATGACCAATAACACAAAAAGACAGTTTTTATTAACTTTATACAAATTAATATTAACTGTATACAATTCAATTTCCAATCTTAAAATATACAATACGATGCCCTTCATGCTGGTTTCATTTATCTGTCTGTCTCATTTATTTATCTGTCTGTCTTATCTTATCGGGCCGTGCGCTTTAAAATGCGTTCTGCCGTATGAGGGCTGGTGGGGCGGTGGGCGGCGCCTCCCCTGTCTGGACATGTGCACGGATTGACTCCGTGGGCGTGTGCTTGGAGTGGCACCAATCGCCGCTTGACGGTGGTGCGCATGCGCCCGAAACGTCATGCGTTTCACCGTGCGTTCCATGATCCGCACGCTGAGCGCATTGATAGTGTTTTTCACAGTACGCATGTTACATAGTTACATAGTTACATAGTTAGTACGGTTGAAAAAAGACATACGTCCATCAAGTTCAACCAGGGAATTAAGGGTAGGGGGTGTGTCGCGATATTGGGGAAGGGATGGGATTTTATAATTCTGCATAAGCATTAATGTTATTTTGTTCCAGGAATTTATCTAATCCTGTTTTAAAGCTGTAAATTTTTCCTGCTGTGACCAGTTCCTGAGGTAGACCGTTCCATAAATTCACAGTCCTCACGGTAAAGGCGTGTCACCCCTTTAGACTAAACTTTTTCTTCTCCAGACGGAGGGAGTGCCCCCCCCCCCCCGTCCTTTGGGGGGGGGGGGGTTTAACCTGGAACAGTTTTTCTCCATATTTTTTGTATGGGCCATTTATATACTTATATACGTTTATCATATCCCCCCTTAAACGTCTCTTCTCAAGACTAAACAATTGTAACTCCTTTAATCGCTCCTCATAGCTAAGATGTTCCATACCCCATATTAGTTTAGTCGCGCGTCTCTGCACCCTTTCCAACTCCGCAGTGTCCCTTTTATGAACAGGTGACCAAAACTGAACAGCATATTCCAGGTGAGGCCGTACCAATGCTTTATAAAGGGGGAATATTATGTCCCTGTCCCTTGAGTCCATGCCTCTTTTTATACATGACAATATCCTGCTGGCTTTGGAAGCAGCAGCCTGACATTGCATGCTATTCTGTAGTCTGTGATCTACAAGTACACCCAGATCCTTCTCTACCAGTGACTCTGCCAGTTTAATCCCCCCTAAGACATACGATGCATGCAGGTTATTAGTACCCAGATGCATAACTTTACATTTATCCACATTGAACCTCATTTGCCAAGTGGATGCCCAGACACTTAGTCTATCCAAGTCATCTTGTAACTTATACACATCCTCTATAGACTGTACCGTGCTACAAAGCTTGGTGTCATCTGCAAAGATAGAAACAGAGCTGTTAATACCATCCTCTATATCATTGATAAATAAATTAAACAACAGCGGGCCCAGTACTGAACCTTGGGGTACACCACTAATAACCGGGGACCAATCAGAGTACGAATTAACTTACCTGTCAGACGTCTGTGAGGGACAGTATCAAACGCTTTTGCAAAATCCAGAAACCCTATGACAGGCATTTATCAAGCTATTTAGTTAATTTTTCTTTACTAAAAATGTTGGGGTCAGTTACTTGTCAGTATATATAGTGTACATCCCTCCCCTAAGTCACCAACGTCACATCTGATGGCTAATAGAAAGAAGGCCATACTCCATTTATATGGAATATCTAAAATAAATACAGGGTTTATTTTAGATAAAGAAGGAATTTGGGCTACAATGTAAAACAAGATTGTGTCTTATTGAGTTTGACGCTAATAAAAACATTTGTGTTCTAAAACAAAATTTACATAATGTACATGTAATCAAATACAACTGTATATGAATAAAATGTTGGTTCGGCAAGTGCGATGTGTCTGTATATATAGGTCACTATACTGCTATAGACGACGGGAATATCGAACGGGATGATACTGAATGGGAATGACAAAGATATAAAAGATTAATAATAATAATCATCATCCTATTCTTTCTATCAAGCAGAAATATATGTTCTCTAAAAGAAATACTAAAAAAAAAAAGCTAAAAAAAAATAAAAATAAAAATCGTAAATGATGTCAAAAATGCTAAGAAATATTGTAACCCAGGGTGGTATCGACCTTAAGCTGTTTGCAGGAGAAAATTGAGACCAACCTGGGTTACAATATTTCTTAGCATTTCTGACATCATTTACGCTTTTTTTTTTTTTTTTTTTTTTTTTTTTTTTAGTATTTATTTTAGAGAACATATATTTCTGCTTGATAGAAAGAATAGGATGATGATTATTATTATTAATCTTTTATATCTTTGTCATTCCCATTCAGTATCATCCCGTTCGATATTACCGCCGTCTATAGCAGTATAGTGACCTATATATACAGACACATAGCACTTGCCGAACCAACATTTTATTCATATACAGTTGTATTTGATTACATGTACATTATGTATATTTTGTTTTAGAACACAAATGTTTTTATTAGCGTCAAACTCAGTAAGATTATACACAATCTTGTTTTACATTGTAGCCCAAATTCCTTCTTTATCTAAACCCTGTATTTATTTTAGATATTCCATATAAACGGATTATCGCCTATTTTCTATTAGCCATCAGATGTGACGTCAGTGACTTAGGGGAGGGATCTACACTATATATACTGACAAGTTACTGACCCCTACATACATTTTTATCAAGCTACTGAAGAAAAGACCTATGGGGGGTCCTGAAACGCGTCCAGCCTATGATATACTGATATCTGTGACCACCATCAGTACCCCATTGTGCCTTATTGGTCATTTATTGACTTTGTTACCCAAGAGATATTTGCCTGTCAATCAAAGCACCGACCGGCGCGCGTTAACATACGCGAGGACGCCGCCGAGCGTACCAGCATCCTTCACTGCTCAAGCGCTGCAGTCCACCAAGCCGGAGCCCAATGTACCCAGCACCGCGATCCTGTGAGACGGCCGGGTCTCCAGCAGCGCTCGCTCCTACAAGGAGAGGCGGCACAGAGGATTAAGACCAGCGATACAGGAAGGTACAATTATCTCCCCTATATCCAACATCCTAGGATTGGTGAGCAACATTACAATTGAACGTACTGTATACATTGCATATAACCTATGACTAGAGATGAGCGAACTTACAGTAAATTCGATTCGTCACGAACTTCTCGGCTCGGCAGTTGACGACTTTTCCTGTGTAAATTAGTTCAGCTTTCAGGTGCTCCCGTGGACTGGAAAAGGTGGATACAATCATAGGAGAGTCTTTCCTAGGACTGTATCCACCTTTTCCAGCCCACCGGAGCACCTGAAGGCTGAACTAATTTATGCAGGAAAAGTCATCAACTGCCAAGCCGAGAAGTTTG
>NC_079191.1:49850496-49910496 GCF_029499605.1 Hyla sarda | reverse complement strand
GGCTGCACACAAACCCCCTCAGCACTCCAGACTGCATTTCCTGATTTTGGACTTCTGCCAGGCCAACAGGAGTCCAAAGTCTGTGCAAGAGATAGGAGGAAATGCGCTCTGCACAAGTAGGGAGACACCTAGTGGCAGTTTTTCTAAACAAAAAAAATAAAACCTACATAGAAAACTTTTAAAAGATTTTTTTTTTTTATTTACGTTAAGGAGTGCAATAGCAAAAATTAATTTTAATGAGAGTGCCCATTTAAGAAATCCATCCCATGTTTCCGTTTTGTTCTTCAGCTTCCGGTTGAGGACGACATTGATCTCAGCGATGTAGAACTCGATGACATTGGAAAAGAAGAGCTGTGAAGAGAAGAAGCGCCTACTTCCTTGTTGTATTGTTACATCCCTCTTCTTGGAGGAACTTTTTCGGCTGGTGACTCTCTACTCGTCCCGCCTGCTAAGATGGTGGCAGCAATGAATGGTAACCTGACAGATACATGTGCACTTGAAGAACGGGATTTCAATGATAACAATACAGTTCCTCTTGGGAGAACACTGAAAAAAATTCTATGAATTGTTGTAACAGTGAAGAGTTCTCTTGTTTGCTCCTTAGATTTTTGTTGAATTTTTTTTCTTTTTTTTTTTTTCTTCTTATATATATATTTTGTTTTGTTATTTTTTTTTTGACGGTGGTTGGGAGGGCAAGTTTTGTATACTGAAGGAGTTATCCGTGAAGTCCTGTGCGGCTTTTTAGCCAGTCAAAAAACTGTCCCCAGAATGTCCTTTTTGCCGACACTGCAAATATTATTTTTAGAGATGAGCGAATTTAGAGTAAATTCGATTCGTCACGAACTTCTCGGCTCGGCAGTTGATGACTTATCCTGCGTAAATTACTTCAGCCTTCAGGTGCTCCCGTGGGCTGGAAAAGGTGGATACATTCCTAGGAAAGAGTCTCCTAGGACTGTATCCACCTTTTCCAGCCCACCGGAGCACCGGAAAGCTGAACTAATTTATGCAGGAAAAGTCATCAACTGCCGAGCCGAGAAGTTTGTGACGAATCGAATTTACTGTAAGTTCGCTCATCTCTAATTATTTTGTATAAAGGGGCACTCCGCTGCTCAGCGTTGGGAACAAACTATTCCGAACGCTGGAGCCGGGAGCTTGTGACGTCATAGCCCCGCCCCGTCATGCTGTCACGCCCCACCCCCTCAATGCAAGTCTATGGGAGGGGGCGTGGCGTCCGCCACGCCCCCTCCCATAGACGTGCATTGAGGGGGCGAGGCATGAGGGGGAGAGGCTATGACGTCACAAGCTCCCGGCTCCAACGTTCAGAACAGTTTGTTCCGAACGCTGAGCAGCAGAGTGCCCCTTTAATGTATTTTATGTTTTGGGTATTTTCATTGGCAAATTGATCAGCTTGACTCGATTTCTGAATAAAATATTTTTTGACATCTAGTGTTCTCTTTGTTCAGTGCACTTATCTGTAAAATTAGCTCAGGTTTTGAAATTGTGTTCAGGTTGTGTGTGGTATTACAACTTGGCTCCACTCACTTCAATGGAACTGGAGCTGTAGTACCACACACCACCTGAGGATAGGTGTGGCGCTGTTTTTTATTTTTGTTTATGTAAAAAAAAAAAAAAAGAAAATCCACATTGTTTCTCTAATTCTGGATTACTACTTTAAGATTATCTAGCTGGTTGTGGTAGTAGTTTTTTTTTTTTTTCTTAGAATAATAAATTTGGCTTCTTGAGTCACCATTGACACACTTTATCAAAATGTCATGTATAGTAGTGTTTACTAGTAATTAGAGATGAGCGAATTTACAGTAAATTCGATTTGTCACAAACTTCTCGGCTCGGCAGTTGATGACTTTTCCTGCATAAATTAGTTCAGCCTTCAGGTGCTCCGATGAGCTGGAAAAGGTGGATACAGTCCTAGGAGACTCTTTGCTAGGACTGTATCCACCTTTTCCAGCCCACCGGAGCACCTGAAAGCTGAACTAATTTACGCAGGAAAAGTCATCAACTGCCGAGCCGAGAAGTTTGTGATGAATCGAATTTACTGTAAATTCGCTCATCTCTACTATTAATCAGAGCTGAACAAAACTACAGTAAGTCCAGTAGGGTCCTTTTTCGGAGATTGCTGGGGGGTGTCCCAGCGGCTAAATCCCTACGATATGATACTTATCCCTTATCCTGTGGATAGGGAGTATGTTTAAAGGAGTAGTCCAGTGGTGATTCAGTGGTGAGCAACTTATCCCCTATCCTAAGGATAGGGGATAAGTTGCAGATCGTGGGGGGTCCGACCGCTGGGGCCCCCTGCGATCTCCTGTACGGAGCCCCGACAGCCCGCGGGAAGGGGGCGTGTCGACCTCCGCACGAGGCGGCGGCCGACGCCCCCTCAATACAACTCTATGGCAGAGCCGAAGCGCTGCCTTCGGCAATCTCCGGCTCTGCCATAGAGATGTATTGAGGGGGCGTGTCGGCCGCCGCCTCGTGCGGGGGTCGACACCCGCTATCTCGGCGGAGAGCCGGGGCCCCGTACAGAGAGATCGCAGGGGGCCCCAGCGGTCGGACCCCCCGCAATCTCAAACTTATCCCCTATCCTTAGGATAGGGGATAAGTTTTTCACCACTGGACTACCCCTTTAAGAGGTTTTCCAGAGGGGGGAAAAAAACTAACATTTTCAGATCAACTGGTGCCAGAAAATTATACAGATTTGTAAGAGTTCTGTAGTTCTTTCCAGTGTGACCACAGTGCTCTCTGCTGACACCTCTGTCCATGTCAGGAACTGTCCAGAGCAGGAACAAATCCCCATTGCAAACCTTTCCTGCTCTGGACAGTTCCTGATACGGACAGAGGTGTCAGCAGAGAGCACTGTGATCAAACTGGGGGGGGGGGGGGAAACTACACAACTTCCTGTGGCGCATACAGCAGCTGATAAGTACTGGAAGGATTAAGATTTTTAAATAGAAGTAATTAACAAATCTGTTTAACTTTCTGGCACCAGTTTTTTTTTCTTTTTTTTTCCCTCGGGAGTACCCCTTTAATTTTCACTTGAGAGCCCCTTTAATTTGCAACCAAATTAGTACCAAGAAAACCCATATTCCATTTACCAGGGGTAAAAAGTGTGATTATCAGAGATCGCGAAACTATATAATTAATTATGCGCACTTCCGCCAAAAAAAAAAAAAAAACTGCAATTGACTTGAAAAAAATTAGTTTTATTTTTCAAGTCAATTGCAGGTTTCTTGGCGCAAGTGCGCATAATTAATTATATAATCTCACGATCTCTGATAATCACGCTTTTTACCCCTGGTAAATGGAATATGGGTTTTCTTGGTACTAATTTGGTTGAAAATTAAAAGGGGTTGTCAAGTGAAAATTAAAGGGGTACTCCGGAGGGAAAAAAACAACAACAAAAAACTGTTGCCAGAAAGTTAAACAGATTTGTAAATTACTTCTATTTAAAAATCATAATCCTTACAGTACGTATCAGCTGCTGTATGCGCTACAGGAAGTTGTGTATTTTTTTTTTCCCAGTATGACCACAGTGCTCTCTGCTGACACCCCTTTGAATTTGGACAGTATGGGACATGTAGAGTGGACACTCTCTATAGGGTATTAGTACTAGAGATGAGCGAACTTACAGTAAATTCAATTCGTCACGAACTTCTCGGCTCGGCAGTTGATGACTTATCCTGCGTAAATTAGTTCAGCCTTCAGGTGCTCCGGTGGGCTGGAAAAGGTGGATACATTCCTAGGAAAGAGTCTCCTAGGACTGTATTCACCTTTTCCAGCCCACCGGAGCACCGGAAAGCTGAACTAATTTATGCAGGAAAAGTCATCAACTGCCGAGCCGAGAAGTTCGTGACGAATCGAATTTACTGTAAGTTCGCTCATCTCTAATTAGTACAAGTGAGTCACAGAAAAACACTGCACAGTCCTACATATACAATCTCTTTTCTTTTTATTGTAGGTGGTCACTGGCCACCAGGCACAGAAAGTTGGTCTATGATAGTGTTTCCCAAGCAGGGTGCCTCCAGCTGTTGCAAAACTACAACTCCCAGCATGCCCGGACAGCCGTTGGCTGTCCGGGCATGCTGGGAGTTGTAGTTTTGCAACAGCTGGAGGCACCCTGCTTGGGAAACACTGGTCTACGACATAATTTACAAATATTACATACTGCTGAGTGACGTTTTCTTCTATGACTGGGTTCACACTATCGTTGGTCCTTCTGTTGTCCTGCTCTGTCCCTACAGATACTGATATATAGGGGCAAGTCCACACTTCGGTGGGTGGTGGTGGAACAGATCCAGAACCTGTGATAGAAAATCCTGGCACTCACCAGATCTGCAATTGTATTGAGTTCATTTACGTTGTCAGGTCACAGATACAGGACGCGTTTTGGCTTCATCCTGTGGGATTCCAAAGCCGAAACGTCGCCTGTTTGTGTGACCCCACTATGTAAATAACGCTAAAGGGGTACTCCGGTGGAAAACAATTTTTTTTTTTTTTTTTTTTTTTAAATCAACTGGTGCCAGAAAGTTAAACAGATTTGTAAATGACTTCTATTAAAAAATCTTAATCCTTCCAGTACTTTTTAGCAGCTGTATGCTACAGAGGAAATTCTTATTTTATTTTTATTTCTTTTTTTGGTCTTGTCCACAGTGCTCTCTGCTGACACCTGATGCCAGTATCAGGAACTGTCCAGAGCAGGAGAAAATCCCCATTGCAAACCTATGCTGCTCTGGACAGTTCCTGACACGGACAGAGGTGTCAGCAGAGAGCACTGTGGACAAGACAAAAAATAAATTTGAAAAGAATTTCTTCTGTAGTATACAGCTGCTAAATAGTACTGGAAGGGTAAAGATTTTTTTAATAGTAGTCATTTACAAATCTGTTTAACTTTCTGGCACCTGTTGATTTAAAAAAAAAAAAAAAAGTTTTATACCAGAGTACCCCTTTAAAACACTTAGGCTAGGTTCACACTGCAGAATTTCTGGGCAGAAGTTCTGCGCTAGGTAGACAACATTGCTGCCCCCATAGACTGCAATGCATTTCTGGGTGGATCTTTTGGGAGATCTGCTCAGAAATGCATTGCCATCTATGGGAACGGCAATGTAGTCCGTGCTGTCCTAGTGCCGCCGGCTCGATCTCCGGCAGAAATTCTGCCCAGAAATTCCACAGTGTGAACCTAGCCTTATTCATATCTGGTGAGTGCCTGGATTTTCTATCCCTTGTTCCAAATACTAGAGATGAGCGAACTTACAGTAAATTTGATTTGTCACGAACTTCTCGGCTCGGCAGTTGATGACTTTTCCTGCATAAATTAGTTCAGCCTTCAGGTGCTCCGGTGGGCTGGAAAAGGTGGATACAGTCCTAGGACTGTATCCACCTTTTCCAGCCCACGGGAGCACCGGAAAGCTGAACTAATTTATACAGGATAAGTCATCAACTGCCAAGCCGAGAAGTTCCTGACGAATCAAATTTACTGTAAGTTTGCTCATCTTTACCAGATACCAATGCCCCTTGTTGACTTTAATGGGGTTCATCGGGTTTCCTGCATGGTGTCTGGCATTTCACCGGGCAAAATAGTGCAGTATGCCGCGCTATTTTGTCCGGAATACGCAACGGAAGTGCCTAATGCAGGTGTGAACCCGGCCTGAGACACAGGGACGATGGCTCTGGCTTTAGCGCACACATTTCTGGCTCATTTCATGCAGTTTACACTTAGATACGAAGACGCATCTGTTGTCTGTAGGGAAGACTAGGCAGTCAGCACAGTGTTATAGGACCGATGGTTACTATAGAATTCACTATGTTCTGTCGCTTCTAGAACGTCTAACACTAAGATTCGAAGTCTAAGCTGGCCATGTCAATCTTGAAGCAGACGTATGGGTAATAGTCTTGGTTGTTCAGCTGTAAGCCGGGAATATCCATACCGACCTGCAAAAAACAAGCAAATTACAGTCAATACAAAAAAAATAATAATAATTACATGCTGATGTCAATTTAAAAATAAAATATAGAACTCCAGCAGACACATAAAAATTCTTCCCCCTATTGAGGATGATTCTATTTTTTTTTTCCTCCGGAGTATCCCTTTAACCCCTTAACGACGCAGGACGTATATTTACGTCCTGCGCCGGCTCCCGCAATATGAAGCGGGATCGCGCCGCGATCCCGCATCATATCGCGTCGGTCCCGGCACTCATCAACGGCCGGGACCCGCGGCTAATACCACACATCGCCGATCGCGGCGATGTGCGGTATGAACCCTTTAGAAGCGGCGGTCAAAGCTGAACGCCGCTTCTAAAGTGAAAGTATCCTGGCTGCTCAGTCGGGCTGTTCGGGACCGCCGCGGTGAAATCGCGGCGTCCCGAACAGCTGACAGGACACCGGGAGGGCCCTTACCTGCCTCCTCGGTGTCCGATCGGCGAATGACTGCTCCGTGCCTGAGATCCAGGCAGGAGCAGTCAAGCGCTGATAACGCTGATCACAGGCGTGTTAATACACGGCAGTGATCTGTGCAAGAGATCAGTGTGTGCAGTGTTATAGGTCCCTATGGGACCTATAACACTGCAAAAAAAAAAGTGTTAATAAAGGTAATTTAACCCCTTCCCTAATAAAAGTTTGAATCACCCCCCTTTTCCCATAAAAAAAAAAGTGTAAAAAAAATAAATAAAAATAAACATATGTGGTATCGCCGCGTGCATAAATGTCCGAACTATAAAAATATATCATTAATTAAACCGCACGGTCAATGGCGTACGCGCAAAAAAAATTCCAAAGTCCAAAAAAGCGTATTTTGGTCACTTTTTATACCATTAAAAAATGAATAAAAAGTGATCAAAAAGTCCGATCAAAACAAAAATGGTACCGATAAAAACTTCAGATCACGGCGCAAAAAAATGAGCCCTCATACCGCCCTGTACGTGGAAAAATAAAAAAGTTATAGGGGTCAGAAGATGACATTTTTAAACGTATAAATTTTCCTGCATGTAGTTATGATTTTTTCCAGAAGTGCGACAAAATCAAACCTATAGAAGTAGGGTATCATTTTAACCGTATGGACCTACAGAATAATGATAAGGTGTAATTTTTACCGAAATATGCACTGCGTAGAAACGGAAGCCCCCAAAAGTTACAAAATGGCGTTTTTTCTTCGATTTTGTCGCACAATGATTTTTTTTTTCCATTTCGCCGTGCATTTTTGGGTAAAATGACTAATGTCACTGCAAAGTAGAATTGGCGACGCAAAAAATAAGCCATAATATGGATTTTTAGGTGGAAAATTGAAAGGGTTATGATTTTTAAAAGGTAAGGAGGAAAAAACGAAAGTGCAAAAACGGAAAAACCCTGAGTCCTTAAGGGGTTAAAGGCGTACTCCAGTGGAAATTTTTATTTATTTTTTTGGTGCCAGAAAGTTAAACAGATTTGTAAATTACTTCTATTAAAAAATCTTAATCCTTCCAGTACTTTTTAGGGGCTGTATACTACAGAGGAAATGCTTTTTCTTTTTGGATTTCTCTCCTGTCTGACCACAACGCTCTCTGCTGACCTCTGCTGTCCATTTTAGGAACTGTCCAGAGCAGGAGAAAATCCCCATAAAAAACATATGATGCTCTGGACAGTTCCTAAAATGGACAGCAGAGAGCACGGTGGTCAGATAGAGAAATCCAAAAAGAAAAGCATTTCCTCTGTAGTATACAGCCCCTAAAAAGTACTGGAAGGATTAAAGGGGTATTCTGGGCAAAAACATTTTATCCCCTTTCCAAAGAATAGGGGATAAGATGTCTGATTGGGGGGGGCCCTCCGCTGGGACCCCCGCGATCTCCCTGCAGCACCCGCATTCTATGGGGGAGCTGCGTCTCCAGTTTTGGAAACATCCAGGACTGGGGACGTGACGTCACGCCAAGCCCCCTCCATTCATGTCTATGGGAGAGGGGCTTCACATCCCCAGTCCTGGAAACCCGGAGGTTTCTGAAACTAGAGACGCAGCTCCCGCATAGAATGCGGGTGCTGCAGGGAGATTGCGGGGGGTCCCAGCAGTGGTACCCCCGCGATCAGACATCTTATCCCCTATCCTTTGGATAGGGGATAAAAAAAATTTGCGCGGAATACCACTTTTAAAAAAATGTTTTAATAGAAGTAATTTACAAACCTGTTTAACTTTCTGGCACCAGTTGATTTAAAAAAAATAAAATAAATAAAAGTTTTCCACCGGAGTACCCCCTTAAGATGAAAAAAACTAGGGATGCACCGGAAGGGAAATTTTGGTCCGAAACCGAAAATTTAGGCTGTACTTGGCTGAAAACCAAAAATGCATATATATTAGTCTTTAAAAAATTTTTTGGGGGGGGGGTGATGTGACTTAAATCAGCTATTTTTGCGTTTGCGTTTAGGCCGTTCACAGTGCAGGATCAGAAACCTAATATTTTATTAGTTGGGACAATTACTCACGCAGCGATACCAAAAAGGTTTATCTTTATTTTTTCATATTTTTTTTTATATGGAAAATGGGAAAAGGAGGGTGATTAAAACTTTTAATATGGAAGGGGGTTAATGGGTTTCAAACCTTTTATTTAACTTTTTTTTTTCAACACTTTATTGGCCCCTTAAGGGACTTTTAGGGGGAATCATTAGATTCCTCATACAGAGCAATGTAGTTCCTTAGAACTCTATTGATCTGTGTGCTCTGTGCTCATTTGGTTGAGCCTGGTCCAGATCCATGGACACCAGGGAAAGGGAGGTAAGCCCTCCGACTACCTCCACAGTGGATCGCCCCCAGGGTCCCTTTAGACACTGCTGTCAGCTTTCACAGTGGTGCTTTAAAGGGTTAATAGCCGCATGTCGGCAGCTACAAGAATTAGCAGGGGGCGGCCGGGTATGGTCGAACCAGTTAAATGACGAACATCAGCGCTGATAGCAGCAGGCATCTCCCGTTTATGATGCGGGCCCGACCCATGACGTACATGTATGTCATGGGTTGGGGAGGGGTTAAACCATGCCACCCAAAATCATCGTCGGAAAATTCACTCAGCCGAAAATGCCGAAGGGGGCATTTCCGGCTGATAATCTTCAGAGACCGAAATTTCGGTGCATCCCTAGAAAAAACAAAGCCGCTACTTACAGCCATACCCTGGCACGTCTTTCTTACATCCCAGCCATACCCTGGCACGTCTTTCTTACATCACAGCCATACCCTGGCACGTCTTTCTTACATCACAGCCATACCCTGGCACGTCTTTCTTACATCACAGCCATACCCTGGCACATCTTACTGACATCACAGCCATACCCTGGCACGTCTTTCTTCCATCACAGCCATACCCTGGCACGTCTTACTGACATCACAGCCATACCCTGGCACGTCTTACTTACATCCTTCATGTTTGCAGCTGCTGCCTCATCCAGGTGTCTGAACAGGGCGTTCAACACGTCGCGTAGCCTTTTCATAGCTTTCTTGCTGGGCTGCAGAATCACTGCCTGGAAGTTCACTGGCAAGCCATACCTAAAATATAAAGGGTAACATACAAAAGATACCTAATTAGTTAGCAATCTTTAAAAAGTATAGAAAAACAGGGCACTCACCACACGATTTACTGCTTCAGCGAAGGGTTTACTTACAGATCCACGTTACATCTAGTGCTGTGCAGACAGGACTCGGTGCAGGGGTGTCTCGTAGGACAACGGTGCCGTTTCGGACCCTACGAGACGTTTCACCCCCTGAACCGAATCCTGTCTGCACAGCACTGGATGTAACATGGATCTGTAACTAAACCCTTCACTGAAGCAGTAAATCATGTGGTGAGTGCCCTGTTTTTCTATACTTTTGGATGATGTTTATGAACTATCAGTTCTGAACATTGAGCACAACCCGATAGTACAGGAAGGTTTGATCGCGGACCCAGCATGTGCGTCTGATGCATGAATCACAGCAGTGCGACTAAATCTGTGTTGGTGAATCTTAAAAAAGTGTTTAAATTGTATTAGACCATGCTCAAAAAAATTGTTCGATAAATGTGTTTCCCATCCTGGGTGCCTCCAGCTGTTGCAAAATTACAACTCCCAGCATGCTGGGAGTTGTAGTTCTGCAACAGCTAGAGGCACCATGGCTGGCTGGTACTATAGGCTGCAACATAAAATTGGATTGGCACTGAAGGATTTTGCACCAGGGCCGGCTTTGCCTATCGGCAAAATAGGCAGCCTCCTAGAGCGCACTCTTGATGGGGGCACCGCTCTGACCTCAGCAACCAAGTTAGCCAGCATCTGAAGCACCTACCCATCCAGCAAAACCCCATATTGATTACATAAGGAGGAGGTTTGTTACAGTGTGTCACCACAGTAGTAAGGAGATTACATGATGAGGAGGTTTGTTACAGTGTGTCACTCCAGTAGTAAGGAGATTACATGATGAGGAGGTTTGTTACAGTGTGTCACCCCAGTAGTAAGGAGATTACATGGGGAGGAGGTTTGTTACAGTGTGTCAGCCCAGTAGTAATGAGATTACATGGGGAGGAGGTTGTTACAGTGTGTCACCCCAGTAGTAAGGAGATTACATGATGAGGAGGTTTGTAACAGTGTGTCACCCCAGTAGTAAGGAGATTACATGATGAGGAGGTTTGTTACAGTGTGTCACCCCAGTAGTAAGGAGATTACATGGGGAGGAGGTTTGTTACAGTGTGTCATCCCAGTAGTAAGGTGGGGCCAATAAGTGGCAAAATAAGCTTTTGCCATTGGGAAAATCATCTGTATATACCAAAGTGTCCACTTGGATACGATATGGCACTACAAGCTGCCACAGGTACCGTATCACTACTCTGTACAACCCAGAGGTGCCCACATGACCCCATAAAGCAGCAGCTGATACATTTCATACAATACAACGCTGTCTCCACCCAAAGCCAACAATCCCACTGTACAATCAGAACCCCAAGGTCCTTACCTTAGAACAGACTCCACAAAAACCCGCAAAGCTTTTATATGAATCCAAGCAATGAAAGCTTCACTGAAGTTCACTTTTAACCAGCGCAGAAGAGGACCCTGTAGGGTTAAACAGCAATGATGCACATTCACTTTTTACAGGAAATTATGGTGCATTATCTATATTTTTGAAGCCTTCACTGTACTCATACATACTGAATTTTATTATTTTGAATTAATAATTCTTTATTTCATGTATAGCGCACAAATATTCTGTTTTGGAGAAACCCCACACAAACACAGGGAGAACATACAAACTCATTGCAGGTGCAGGTGCTGCCCTCTAGTGGGATTTGAACCCAGGTCTTCAATGCTGCAAGGTACCAGCACGAACCACCGAGCCACTCTGGTGCCAAACTTAGGATTCATACAGTGAAAGTGGTCACTTGGCTAAGACCCTCAAAAGATTTTTATATGGAAAAATTGCGCGGGACACTTTGAGCTCTTTGGTGGACAGCACAGCGGCTCAGTGGGTTCTATGTGTAAAATCAAACCAAGGACAACATCTGCAAGGAGTTTGTATGTTCTTCCCAGGGTTACTCCAGTTATTGCCAATACTCCAAAACATACTGATTGGTGAATTTGGAATTTAGGTTGTGAGCCCTAATGGGTACAGGGACCAATATGAGTGCTGACAAGTTCTGTATAGCGCTGGGGTATGTGTTGACGCTATAAAATTAAAGGAATTATTACATTGTAAGGCTGGGTTCACACTGGGCATAATTTCTGCCAGAGATCAAGCCGGCGGCACTAGGACCACGTGGACTGCATCGCCGTCCCCATAGATGTCAATGCATTTCTGAGCAGATCTCCCAAAAGATCCACCTAGAAATGCATTGCCGTCTATGGGGACGGCAATGCAGTCCGCGCGGTCCTATAGCCGCCGGCTCGATCTATGGCAGAAATTCTGCTCCGAAATTCCACAGTAGAAATTAATGGAGATAAAAAATTTTAAAAATCCTGATAGGGGTTTACTATAAGCCACCAAACATAATGGAAGAGGCAGAAGATCAATTACTGAGGCAAATAAACAAGGCAGCAAATCAGAATGAGGTGATAATAATGGGGGACTTTAACTATCCTGATATAAACTGGGAGACTGAGACCTGTGAATCTCATAAAGGAAACAGGTTTCTGACTATAAAGTAAATTATCTGTCCCAAATGATGCAGGGTCCGACCAGAGGGGGCGCCCTACTAGACTTAATATTAACCAACAGACCTGACAGAGTAACTAATGTGCAGGTAGAAGGACACCTAGGAAATAGTGATCATAATATAATACAGTGATCCCTCAACTTACAATGGCCTCAACATACAATAGTTTCAACATACAATGGTCTATCTAGACCATTGTAAGTTGAAACCCGACTCATCATACAATGTACTGACAGTCCAGATCTGTGAAACATGTCAATGGCTGGAAGAACCGACCAATCAGAATGGGCATTTTACTGGTAAAACCCCTGTATTACTGAAGTGTATGCACTGACTGGTGTCTGGTAGCGCCCCCTACAGTACAGGGAGGTATTACATGTTCTGTACTCTTTACCTGTACCAGGGTTTGCTGCTCCTTTGGACACCAGGTGAGGGCGGCTCCATGTTACTTTTTTAGGACACTGTGTACTGTACAGGACCCTGAAGAAGCTTCTGTCCTCTACATAGACCAGTGTTTCTCAAGCAGGGTGCCCCCAGCTGTTGCAAAACTACAACTCCCAGCATGCCCGGACAGCCGAAGGCTGTCCGGGCATGCTGGGAGTTGTAGTTTTGCAACAGCTGGAGGCGCCCTGCTTGGGAAACACTGACATACAGTGATTTACAGCTCCCAGCAGATCTTTCTTACTTTTATATGTAAGGATTTGCTTTATCTATATTAGTTATCTACTTATCTTTCTTTAATCCTCACTTTTTCCTATTTTTGGATGACATTTTGGTGCCTTTAGAATCAATTACCAGGTTTCCATAGAGTTATGGTCTCAACATACAATGGTCCCAACATACAATGGTCGTCCCAGAACCAATTAATATTGTAACTTGAGGGACCACTGTACATTATAACTTGTTCTTCAATAAGGGAATCTCTCGAGGGGCCACAAAAACAATGAATTTTAGGAAGGCAAACGCCCTGTGTCCCCAAGGGGTTAAGGGTATGTTCACACTGGACAATTCCAGCGTTCTTCCCCCATTTAATTACGTGTTTGGAATTACGCGAGCGGAATTCTGCGCAGCGAACATTAACATCAGTGTGATCGGGTCTTCCGCTAGAACCGTTTTGCCGCCGAAATTGTTCCGCTCAAAGAATAAACGTGTTCATTCTTTGAGTGGAATTCCGCGAGCACTGCATGGCCGTCAATGGTGACAGCACAGTGCCGCACGGTCCTACTGCCGAAGGATTACATCGGCGGTTGATAGCCTGGGGGGGTGTAGGGTATGGGGAGTTTAGCTGTGCAGTAATTAAAGGGTGCTTGTTAACCCTTGCTATTCGTGATGCCAGGGTGAGGGTTCCTAATAACGTTTTTCCTACCGCCACCCTTCCCAAGAGCGATAGGGAGGTAAATAATAAGAATAGATTGACCACAACCGGAGAGTTTCTGTAACTGCGTTAACTTTTACTGAAGGTTTTCTGCAAGCTAGTTGCGGTCCAGTAGTCACGTTAGTATTAGCAGGGATTTGGATTTGAACTCTCGGTTTTGGTTCCGCTGAGGCCGGCAGGTTTTGAGGCCTAGCGTGTCTTTGAAAGTTGCGTAGCACCGTCCTGTTAGGCCGGCATCCACGAGAGCAGCAACCCAAGAGAGCGATAATTGGATGCCGGTCCCTTATATGGGCAGGGGCTGGACTAGTGCTAATTGGTCCATACGGATGTCAATCACCATAACAGAGATTTGTGGGTAACACGTGACCCAAGGACCTCCTAAGGTCCTCCAACATACCATAGATGTTACTAGCATGGTCACATGACCGAAGTTCCTGCGACGCTGAACAAGGTAAGTACTATACATTTCTATACAATATAGATATAAATATTAAATATATACATTTATTATAATTAAAGATAGACTTTAGGAGAGGCGACTAGGGGCTGTCCCACCTGAGGAACCCTACCTGAACGCAGTTACTCTGACTTTGGGAACCTCTACACTAGGTACGGTATGCAATACGGTACCGGGACACCACACTTTGATCAAAAATGTCTTCACAGACAAACACGGATGTCAATTGTGGCAGCAAATTCTATCCAGCAAAAATGGGACAGATTTACACCTGCTGGGGGAGATGTATTAAAATCTGTTAAGAGATAAAGTTGACTAGTTGCCCATAGCAACCAATCAGATTGCTTCTTTTATTTTTCAGAGGCCTTTTTCAAAATGAAAGAAGCGAGCTGATTGGTTGCTACGGGCAACTGGTTAACCTTTTCCCCTGCACAGGTCCTGATAAATCTCCTTCAGTCTCCTTCGGTAGTCCGCCCTGTTTCAGTGAGACATCGGATCGGTCAGGGGGTCCGACTCTTGACCCCCCTGACCTCTGTTTGGAGGGGTAGATGCTCATATAAGTGCTGTGACCCCTTCATTGTTTGCCATGGCTTCTGCTTTTATACTGAGTCCAGTAGAAGCTGTGTAATCCTATATACCAGTGGTCGTCAACCTGCGGACCTCCAAATGTTGCAAAACTACAACGCCCAGCATGCCCGGACAGCCAACGGCTGTCCGGGCATGCTGGGAGTTGTAGTTTTGCAACATCTGGAGGTCCGCAGGTTGAAGACCACTGCTATATACTGTAAGCTCCCAGTAGTGACATTGCTTGGTTCTACAGCTGGATCCCTGTATGAGAAAAAAAACAAAGCTCTAAGTCCTGTACAGACATTTTTAGACATTTTTAAAGGGGTATTCCATGAATAAACATTTTTTTATATCAACTGGCTCCAGAAAGTTAAACAGATTTGTCAATTACGTCTATTAAAAAAAATCTTAATCCTTCCAGTACATATCAGCTGCTAAAGTTGAGTTGTTCTTTTCTGTCTGACCACAGTGCTCTCTGCTGACACATAAAGGAAAAAATCCCGACACACACAATTTTCTTTTGACAAGCGATGTGGGTTTAATTAACACGGTGGAAAATACAAAGGACGCGTTTCGGCCAAAGCCTTATTCAGACTTATGTCAGTCTGAAGAAGGCTTTGGCCGAAACGCGTCCTTTGTATTTTGCACCGGGTTAATGAAACACACATCGCTTGGCAGAAGAAAATTGTGTGTGCCGGGATTTTTTCCTTTATCTGTCCTGTTGCAGTCCACGTGCACCACAACAGATTCGGGTGCCGAAAGGGTTTCCACGCTTCGAGCTCTCTGCTGACACCTCTGTCTATCTCAGGAACTATCCAGAGTAGCAGCAAATCCCCATAGCAAACCTCTCCTGCTCTGGACAGTTCCTGAGACAGACAGAGGTGTCAGCAGACAGCACTGTTGTCAGACAGAAATGAATGACTCAACTACAGCAGCTGATAAGTACTGGAAGGATTAAGATTATTATTATTTTTTTTTTAAAGAAGTCATTTACAAATCTGTTTAACTTTCTGGAGCCAGTTGATATGAAAAAACAAAAAAGTAATTTTTTCATGGAATACCCCTTTAAGGTTTTGGAAATTGAAACCCTACATTCCTATAGGTGTTTTATCTTTGTTTATGATGCTTCCGAGCTTCAATGTACTTATGGTAGCCACCTTTTTTTTTGCAAAAAATACCAGCAATGCTAATTTGCATAATTCATTATATATGCGTGACATCACAGGATACACATATGAAGGGGAAACTTTGTCCTATTCTGACCCCTATAACTTTTTTTCTCTCTGTGTGAGGGCTCATTTTTTGCGCCCCGATCTGTAGTTTTTAACGGTACCATTTTTATTTTGATGTGACTTTTTGATCGCTTTTTTTTTTAATTAAATTCGGGGGTTGCAGTTAGTTACTAACTACAACTCTTAGCATGCCCTAAAACAGCCCCTGGCTTAGCAGCTGTCCCAAACGAAAACTACAACTCCCAGCATGTTGGACTATATAGTAGTATATAGTATAGGTCAGTATTTCCCAACCAGGGGTGCCTCCAGCTGTTGCAAAACTACCACTCCCAGCATGCCCGGACAGCCGTTGGCTGTCCGGGCATGCAGGGAGTGGAAGTTTTGCAACAGCTGGAGGAGCTTTGGTTGGGAAACACTTGTATAGATTATGGTGCAACATTCCGGGAGTTAGAGGATTGGTTGGATAAATACTGGCCATTGCATTTCTGGTATTTTTAATATAAAAATACCGTCAGGGTGGCCAAAATACCGGCTGTGCCAGTAAAATACCGGCCAGGTGGCAATGCTACATGAACTGCTGCGTGAGGTCTCATGGAGATGGTGGAAACCACAGATGGGCCAAATGGGTCTGTACACATGATGTCTTCTCTTAGAATTCTATTTGACATTGCTCAGGTGTTCCCCAGGGTGCTCCTTTATAAAATTAGCAGTAACACATCTCGTAGTATTTGTAAGTATCCAATCTGGTAAAAAAAAAAAAATACTTACATACTGCTGCTTCTTATCGCTCTCCAATTTAATGATTTCGTCTTTTTCTGACTGCAGCTCTTTCTCATTGAAGTAAAACTCTCGCACCATAAACCTAAAAGCAGTAAATGTACAGAAATATGATCAATATACGTTACTCACTCTGCACATTCTTCCAATGTATACCCCAAATGTATAGCCTGGACTCCATATTGCCATATTGCTGCCTATGTCTGCCATTGACTCCCACAGTGGAGACTGGGTGCAAAGTTCTATTTATGGAAGCTACTAAAGATCCCACACTTAGCCTCAACACATTGCTGGGCAAAAGTGAGATCAAACACAAAAACAGGAATTGAAGGGTTAATGTCAGGAAGCAAAATGGTTTACACATGGAACAGACCAGGGTACAAAGTAAAGAAGGCAGCATACTGACAAACAGAAACACAAAGTGAAGTAAGGCAGGCCAAGGTCAGAACCAAGAGAGTAACGAGGTACCAAATCACAGGACAAAAGGGAGGTCATGTAAAAAGCCAAAAGATCAGGAATACAGGCAAAGGTATTCAGAAATCCATGTGCTGGTGAGGAAGAAAAACTGCAATCATGAGCACACATGTTGGCAAGAGCAGGGTTTAAATATCACAGAGCTGATTGAGCCATAACTCCTGTTGTCACTCAATGGTGAACAGTCCTCCCGTCATACAGAAATGTTGCCACGGCAACTAGCAACGTTGCTGGTTCCTGGTATGGTTCAGACCAGGCTGGAGGGGGGCCTGGCAGAATCATGAGAGGTTCCAGCAATTTTCCAAAGTTTTTTTTTTTTTAGGGGTATTGTCTTGACATGTTATTTGGTCTCCGTACTCCCATGGAAACCTTTTTCTTTTTTTTAAATCAACTGGTGCCAGAAAGTTAAACAGATTTGCAAATCACTTCTATTAAAAAATCTTAATCCTTCCAGTACTTTTTAGGGGCTGTGTACTAAAGAGAAATCCAAAAAAGAAATGCATTTCCTCTGATTTAATGCCCACAGTGCTCTCTGCTGACCTCTGCTGTCCATTTTAGGAACTGTCCAGAGCTGTCTGCTGCTCTGGACAGTTCCGAAAATGTACAACAGAGGTCAGCAGAGAGCACTGTGGTCATGAAATCAGAGGAAATGCATTTCTTTTTTGGATTTCTCTTTAGTACACAGCCCCTAAAAAGTACTGGACGGATTAAGATTTTTTTTATAGAAGTGATTTACAAATCTGTTTAACTTTCTGGCACCAGTTGATAAAAAAAAAAAAAAAAAAAAAAAGTTTTCCGTGGGAGTACCCCTTTAATTAAGGCAATGGATTTGGTTGCTGTTTGTATGAGTATTTTTATACTGTATCTCTTTTTCAATTCAGAATTTTATTGGGTTTTTGCATATACATAATAGTGAACCGCAGTTCAAAATAAAGACAAAACAGTGCAAGCGGGAGAGCCTGACGCAACAGGAATGCCGCAACGAACTAGAGCATAGTTATGAACAGTACATAACACTTGTCAAAAGAAAGGGGGAGGGGGGTAAAGGGAGGGTCTGTAGTCAATGTAAATGGATATGGAAAGATGAATCCAATTTTATACTGTATCTCTATTACTTGGGCACAGTATGGCACATTATAAGGAGGGGGAGGCATCAGTAGAGGGTACTGTATTGGGCACAATCAAATCTACGACTGGCCCTTGGGGGTTATAGTTTTTGCACATCCTGGCCTCCGCTCTACTGTTATCCCTTCATTCTTATTCTTTGTTTGGTGATAATATGTATGGTTCTTACTTGTTTTCTCGAGCTTTAGCTTTAAATTCATCAATGACTTTTCTGAACAAGGTGACTGTAAACAGGCCTCCTTCTCCGTCCTCCGCGATCATCCTACAAAGCAGCAAACAGCACAATAAACAAGGGCGTCCGGTGTTGAGAGGTCCTTATGACGTAGAGTCACAAGCGCCAATGGTGTCACTACTCGTTTCCTTGTCTAAATCCATCTGTGGTTCATGTATTACATCTAGAAAAGAAGTCATTTTTTGGTGTTTTCTCTTGCCTATCCCAGTAGGAGTACAGGGGATGTACAATATGCCATCACTTACTCTGACTGGAAAACCCCTTAAAGGGGCACTCCGGTGAAAAACTTTTTTTTTTTTTTTTAAACCAACTGATGCCAGAAAGTTAAACAGATTTGTAAATTACTTCTATTAAAACAATCTTAATCCTTCCTGTACTTATTAGCTGCTGAATATTACAGCGGAAATTATTTTTTTTTTTGAAACACAGAACTGTCTGCTGACATCACGAGCACAGTGCTCTCTACTGACATCTCTGTCCATTTTATGAACTGTCCAGAACAGCATATGTTTGCTATGGGGATTTCCTTTTACCCTGGACAGTACCTAAAATGGACAGAGATGTCAGCAGAGAGCACTGTGCTCATGATGTCAGCAGACAGCTCTGTGTTTCAAACGGAAAATAATTTCTACGGTAGTATTCAGCAGCTAATAAGTACAGGAAGGATTAATATTTTTTAATAGAAGTAATTTACAAATCTGTTTAACTTTCTGGCACCAGTTGATTTAAAAAAAAAAAAAAAAGTTTTTCACCGAAGTACCCCTTTAAAGCATCTATACAACATAAATATGTAATGCATAGGGCCTGAAGATGAAAGTGAATTTTTTTTCTAATAAAGTAATACAGTACTTGTTCCATCTCTAAAGCCAGCAGCAGGGTCCTATCAATTCATAAGATTATGGACCATACTAGCAACAGGCATATCAGAGTATATGTTACGCCGAGCGCTCCGGGTCCCCGCTCCTCCCCGGAGCGCTCACGGCGTCTCTCTCCCTGCAGCGCCCCGGTCAGTCCCGCTGACCGGGAGCGCTGCTCTGACATGGCCGTCGGGGATGCGATTCGCACAGCGGGACGCGCCCGCTCGCGAATCGCATCCCAAGTCTCTTACCCGTCCCGGTCCCCTACTCTCATGTGCTGGCGCGCGCGGCTCCGCTCTCTAGGGCGCGCGCGCGCCAGCTCTCTGAGACTTAAAGGGCCAGTGCACCAATGATTGGTGCCTGGCCCAATTAGCTTAATTGGCTTCCACCTGCTCCCTGGCTATATCTGATCTCTGCCCCTGCACTCCCTTGCCGGATCTTGTTGCCTTAGTGCCTAGAGAAAGCGTTTACTGTGTTTGTCCATACTGTGTACTTGACCTCCTGCTATTGCCATATTGACTACGATCCTTGCTGCCTGCCCCGACCTTCTGCTTCGTCCGACCTTGCTCCTGTCTACTCCCTTGTACCGCGCCTATCTTCAGCAGTCAGAGAGGTTGAGCCGTTGCTAGTGGATACGACCTGGTTGCTACCGCCGCTGCAAGACCATCCCGCTTTGCGGCGGGCTCTGGTGAAAACCAGTAGCAGCTTAGAACCGGTCCACTAGCACGGTCCACGCCAATCCCTCTCTGGCACAGAGGATCCACCTCCTGCCAGCCGAATCGTGACAGTAGATCCGGCCATGGATCCCGCTGAGGTTCCCCTGCCAGCTGTCTCTGACCTCACCACGGTGGTCGCCCAGCAATCCCGACAGATCGCCCATCTAAGTCACCAGCTGTCGGAAGTGTCCACCATGGTGCAGCAACTTCAGTCGCAGCTACTGCCTCTGCTACAGCAGCAACCATCTTCTCCGCCAGCTCCTGCACCTCCTCCGCAGCGAGTGGCCGCTCCTAGCCTCCGCTTGTCCCTGCCGGACAAATTTGATGGGGACTCTAGACTCTGCTGTGGATTTTTGTCTCAATGTTCCCTGCATATGGAGATGTTATCGGACTTGTTTCCTACTGAACGGTCTAAGGTGGCGTTTGTAGTGAGCCTTCTTTCAGGAAAGGCCTTGTCTTGGGCCACACCGCTCTGGGACCGCAATGATCCTGCCACAGCCACAGTCCAGTCCTTCTTCGCTGAAGTCCGGAGTGTCTTCGAGGAACCAGCCCGAGCTTCTTCTGCCGAGACTGCCCTGCTGAACCTGGTCCAGGGTAATTCTTCAGTGGGCGAGTACGCCATCCAATTTCGTACTCTTGCTTCTGAATTATCATGGAATAATGAGGCTCTCTGCGCGACCTTTAAAAAAGGCCTATCCAGTCGCATCAAGGATGTGCTGGCCGCACGAGAGATTCCTGCCAACCTGCAAGAACTTATCCAATTGGCCACCCGCATTGATATGCGCTTTTCTGAGAGACATCAAGAGCTCCGCCAGGAAAAAGACTTAGATCTCTGGACACCTCTCCCACAGTCTCCGTTGCAATCTACGCCTGGGCCTCCCGCCGAGGAGGCCATGCAAGTGGATCGGTCTCGCCTGACCCAGGAAGAGAGGAATCGCCGTAGGGAAGAAAATCTTTGTCTGTACTGTGCCAGTACCGAACATTTCTTGGTGGATTGCCCTATTCGCCCTCCACGTCTGGGAAACGCACGCACCCAGCTCTCGTGGGTGTGGCGTCTCTTGATTCAAAGTCTGCTTCTCCACGTCTCACGGTGCCCGTGCGGATTTCTCCTTCAGCCAACTCCTCCCTCTCAGCCGTGGCCTGCTTGGATTCTGGTGCCTCTGGGAATTTTATTCTGGATTCTTTGGTGAATAAATTCCGCATCCCGGTGACCCGTCTCGTCAAGCCGCTCTACATTTCCGCGGTCAACGGAGTCAGGTTGGATTGCACCGTGCGTTACCGCACAGAACCCCTCCTGATGTGTATTGGACCCCATCATGAAGTCATTGAGTTCTTCGTCCTTCCCAACTGTACCTCTGAGGTCCTCCTCGGTCTGCCGTGGCTCCGGCTTCATTCTCCCACCCTTGACTGGACCACCGGGGAGATCAAGAATTGGGGCCCGGCTTGCCACAAGAAATGCCTCTCCCTCCCTCCCAGTCCCGTCAGGCAAGCCTCAGTGCCTCCTCATGGCCCCCGTCCTGGTGTCATCCTGCCCCGTGCCAAGCTTCACCCTCTGCCCTCCCTCCCCATTCCCACTCCTGTTGTACGGCCTGCCTTTGAGGAAACCCTTCAATCACTCCCGGTGTCCTCATCCCATGGGAAGCAGTTACCGCACAAAGAAAGGGGGAGACCTAAGAGGGGGGTACTGTTACGCCGAGCGCTCCGGGTCCCCGCTCCTCCCCGGAGCGCTCACGGCGTCTCTCTCCCTGCAGCGCCCCGGTCAGTCCCGCTGACCGGGAGCGCTGCTCTGACATGGCCGTCGGGGATGCGATTCGCACAGCGGGACGCGCCCGCTCGCGAATCGCATCCCAAGTCTCTTACCCGTCCCGGTCCCCTACTCTCATGTGCTGGCGCGCGCGGCTCCGCTCTCTAGGGCGCGCGCGCGCCAGCTCTCTGAGACTTAAAGGGCCAGTGCACCAATGATTGGTGCCTGGCCCAATTAGCTTAATTGGCTTCCACCTGCTCCCTGGCTATATCTGATCTCTGCCCCTGCACTCCCCTGCCGGATCTTGTTGCCTTAGTGCCTAGAGAAAGCGTTTACTGTGTTTGTCCATACTGTGTACTTGACCTCCTGCTATTGCCATATTGACTACGATCCTTGCTGCCTGCCCCGACCTTCTGCTTCGTCCGACCTTGCTCCTGTCTACTCCCTTGTACCGCGCCTATCTTCAGCAGTCAGAGAGGTTGAGCCGTTGCTAGTGGATACGACCTGGTTGCTACCGCCGCTGCAAGACCATCCCGCTTTGCGGCGGGCTCTGGTGAAAACCAGTAGCAGCTTAGAACCGGTCCACTAGCACGGTCCACGCCAATCCCTCTCTGGCACAGAGGATCCACCTCCTGCCAGCCGAATCGTGACAGTATATAGCAGATTGCAGAATATAGCAGGTCAGACTATCTTCTAACTCAATAGGAATTCATAGCAGATCCCACAACCATATTCCTCAAGTCCTCCCATCAGCCCAGACACCAAAGCCCACCAGAAGTCCCACAAGAACCTCCCCCCCCCCCTCTCTTTTACCCACAGATTCTTACTTGGTTGATCGAGGTACTACCATGTCAGACAATAATTCGTAGGTCTTCTGCCAAGCACCGTAGCTGGACCTGTAAGTGGAAAATTACAGAATTTGTGAGGATTAGATGTAGAATGAGGATCACATGAGCTGAACTGCAGTGGAAGGGAGCAGCAGCCTGAACCAATCATGAGAAAGGGAACGGCAGCCTGAACCAATCATGAGAAAGGGAACAGCAGCCTGAACCAATCATGAGAAAGGGAACGGCAGCCTGAATCAATCACGAGAAAGGGAACAGCAGCCTGAACCAATCATGAGAAAGGGAACGGCAGCCTGAACCAATCACGAGAAAGGGAACAGCAGCCTGAACCAATCATGAGAAAGGGAACAGCAGCCTGAACCAATCATGAGAAAGGGAACAGCAGCCTGAACCAATCATGAGAAAGGGAACAGCAGCCTGAACCAATCATGAGAAAGGGAACAGCAGCCTGAACCAATCATGAGAAAGGGAGCAGCAGCCTGAATCAATCATGAGAAAGGGAGCCGCAGCCTGAATCAATCATGAGAAAGGGAGCCGCAGCCTGAACCAATCATGAGAAAGGGAGCAGCAGCCTGAACCAATCATGAGAAAGGGAGCAGCAACCTGAACCAATCATGAGAAAGGGAACAGCAGCCTGAACCAATCATGAGAAAGGGAACAGCAGCCTGAACCAATCATGAGAAAGGGAATTGCAGCCTGAACCAATCATGAGAAAGGGAGCAGCAGCCTGAACCAATCATGAGAAAGGGAGCAGCAGCCTGAACCAATCATGAGAAAGGGAGCAACAGCCTGAACCAATCATGAGAAAGGGAGCAACAGCCTGAACCAATCATGAGAAAGGGAAGAGCAGCCTGAACCAATCATGAGAAAGGGAGCAGCAGCCTGAACCAATCATGAGAAAGGGAGCAGCAGCCTGAACCAATCACGAGAAAGGGAGCAGCAGCCTGAACCAATCATGAGAAAGGGAGCAGCAGCCTGAACCAATCATGAGAAAGGGAGTAGCAGCCTGAACCAATCATGAGAAAGGGAGCAGCAGCCTGAATCAATCATGAGAAAGGGAGTAGCAGCCTGAACCAATCATGAGAAAGTGGGCGTGTCTAAGACTACCTCAGGGTCCCTGTAAGCACTGTAGCTAAGCTGTAGCACAGATCACATCTCTGCACTAATGAAACACAGCTAAAACAATGAGAACTGAAGAAAATAAGAATCACAGACGTATCCCCTATAGATACTTGTGGACATATCATCTTAAAACTCACAACTGAACAGTCATTTGAAGTCTCTAATTTTTTTTAAAGCATATCTTAAGTGTCTATATATTACTTACTTGGGGACCACCACCAGCAGCGTGATGAGATATTCTGAGTTCAAAACAAAGTCTTCTTTATTTACAATGTCAGCTAGGGTTCTGGTCAGTAAACTGCCCCTATAGAATATATGAGACATATATGTTGCTAAATACATTGTATGCAGTCATTTTATTTTTAGAGAGCAGACAGAGGCAAAAAGTGGATTTTTTGAAGATTTAAAGCAATTCAATAAAAAGCCCCTGACCCTCTACAATGTTGTTACCTAGCAGTGGGGTTAGATGTTATTGTGATCCTGCCAATGCTTGGAGTTTTGGTGCATATGTTGATAGATATCAATAGATCTATGTAACAATCCTCTAGTACAACGGTTCCCAACCTGGGGTACACGTACCTTCAGGGGTACTTAGCAGTTAATGATGGCCTCGGCCACTGGTCACTGCTTCTAAAGTGGTCGCGGCTCTCTATAGGAGAAGTTAGCAGTGGCTGTTGGTACCAGTTGACATCGCTGCCCCATAGGGTGGAGGAGGAAGGGCATCCGAGCACCAGGCTGCTTTGGACAGTAACAACCGCAATAACTTCAGTGCTACTGGGACCTATTGCTATAGACCACAGCAGTAGGCCACTTGACCAAGGAGCAGTGAAGCACCTAAACGGGGCAGTGTGGGAGCCTACAACTATATAGGGGCAGTATGGGGGCTTACAACTATATAGGGGCAGTATAGGAGCTTACATCTATATGGGGGCAGTATGGGGGCTTACAACTATATGGTGACAGTATAGGGGCCTGCAACTAAATTGGGGCACAAAAGTGGCTTACTACTGTATGGGGGCACAGAGGGTGCTGCCTACTGTTATATGGGGGGGGGCAGTATAAGGGCCTTTAACTATATGGGGGAACAGAGGGGGGCCTACTACTCTATGGATGCAACCTACTGCTGTATGGGGGTCTACAATTATATGGGTGCACAGAGGGGGCTTAACTACTTTATGGAGGCACAAAGCAGGTACTATTACTGTGTAGGGCAATTCACATGGAGATTTTGTAAAGAGGTGGGGATTGTGCTGGAGAGGCAAGTCTTGGCCATAAGAAATCTTAATAGAGGTCTACACCGGAAAGTGAAGAAGCGGAAAAGTGACCAACTCCAAATCAAAAATTTTTAAATAACGGCAACTATATTAATTACAACATGTCACTTATGCAGGGGGTACAAATTTTGGAAATGGGGTGCCAAGAGGTCCTCTGGAAAAAAAAGGTTGGGAACCACTGCTCTTGTATAAGGTGTGATATGACCAGATCTTCACAGTGACGTGGAATACAAGGTGTGTCACAGGTGTTTCTATGTATGTTGCTAACCGATAGTCCAAAATATAAGAGACATACTTTTGGTCAGAGTTTCCCTTTAAAGGGGTACTCCGTCCCTAGACAACTTATCCCGTATCCAAAGGATAGGGAATAACATGTCTGATTGCGGGGGTCCTGCCGCTGGGACCCCCCGCGATCTCTGTGCAGTACCGGACATTCGTTTCAAACGCTTGAAGTGGGCAGCGGGGGTCGTAAAGTCACTGTCACGCCCCTCATGATGTTACGCCACGCCCCTTCAATGCAAGTCTATGGGAGGGGGCGTGACTTGATGTAACGAGGGGCGTGGGAGTGATGCAACGACGCATGAAGCGGAACCTCCGCGAAACGCGTTGCATTATGGGAATAAAGTAGAAGTTTTACCCTCACCTCGGTTTCAAGGGCCTTCCTGACTCTGCCCATTTTGGAGGAAATTGGTCTGGATCTGTTTATTGTGAAAGCTGACCTTGTGGGAACGACTCGGCATAGGACAGGCTAGTGACCAATTAGCAAAATGATAAAAAGACTACGAAACGGCCTTCGAGGTGCCATGCACATGTCAACGCTGTTTGCATAGACCCTCTACAGTGCTCTTGGGTCTATACTGCCCCCCTGTGGGCACTCCATGTACCACTTTAAGTTGCCTCTTCAAGAACGACTTCTGTAATATATGCCATGCATTGAAGCTTGACACATTTTTTTTTTCCTCATGGATATGTAAGAAAAACCTCCAAGTGCCTCTGTATAAGATCAGGAGCATACAGCAGTATAGTATGGGCCCAATGGAGTCTATGAGATGAGTATTCTGGATCTGTACAATACAGATCTGTAATGAGACATACAGTAATGCTGTTACTATATCAATACTCGTATTCTCCTAAAGAAATACAAAGTCACTCACATAAGCATCTATACATACACAGTTTTCCTCTCCAGACTCTGCAGGTTGCCTTTAATGTTGTTATACGTAACTGCTCTTGACTTCAGATCTGTGTCTATTTGTGACAATTGCTGAAAAAAAAGGATGAACAATTATAATATAATAATGACCCTACAATAAATGTATAACATCCCAAATAAACCCTAAGTCTGTTCTTTGCTGCTGTAGAAAAATGGACAAATGCATTAAAGGGGTACTCCACTGGAAAACATTATTTTATTTATTTTTTTAAATCAACTGGTGCCAGAAAGTTAAACAGATTTGTAAATGACTTCTATTAAAAAAAATCTTAATCCTTCCAGTACTTATCAGCTGCTGTTATGATCCACAGGAAGTTCTTTTCTTTTTGAATTTCCTTTCTGCCTGACCACAGTGCTCTCTGCTGACACCTCTGTCTGTATCAGGAACTGTCCAGAGCAAATCCCCATTGAAGACCTCTCCTGCTCCGGACAGTTCCTAAAATGGACAGAGGTGTCAGCAGAGAGCACTGTGGTCAGGTGGAAAGGAAATTCAAAAAAGAAAATAACTTCCTGTGGATCATAACAGCAGCTGATAAGTACTGGAAGGATTAAGAGTTTTTTTTAATAGAAGTAATTTACAAATCTGTTTAACTTTCTGGCACCAGTTGATTTACAAAAAAATTTTTTTTCCCGTGGAGTTCCCCTTTAAAATATCAGTATTTCAGATTTTCAGTACAAATTTAACTGAAATTGATTTCTCTGCTGCAAATGACCCCTCTTGACCCTCCTCTTATAGGTCTGCACGTACCTACTAAGCCAAGTGAGAGGTTTGCTATGTACCAGCTGCCATATAATAAAGTAGGAGTGCGCATGTATAAATACATGTAATGAGCATGTATCTATGTGCGTGCATGTGCATCAAAGAGTGTATGTAGTGATGTAAGCATGTGTGTGTGTATGTAATTATAGTGATGTAGCAGTGTAAATATAGTAGCAGTGATAATGTACATACAATCATACAGTATAGGTATCAAGCATGCACGTATTTACTACACATGAATGAGCTTGAATGTATATGGAATCATTTTATATCTATATTCTAGTACTGTTCTGGGACACTCTATGGCACTGGGTAGCAATATTATAGTCATCAACAGAGCTTGATGTCTTCTAGTTGTCAGGATCCGGACTGGTATGCAGCGAGGACACTGGAGGTGGATCCTCTGTGTCAGTGGGGTGATGGCGTGGGCCGTACCAGGGGAACGGAATCTAAGGGGTTACTGGTTTTCACCAGAGCCCGCCGCAAAGCAGGATGGACTTGCAGCGGCAGGTAACCCCCAGGTCGTTCCACCCGATAGCGACTCAACCCTACTGACAGCTGAGACAGGCGCGGTACACAGGGACAAGGCAAGAGCAAGGTCGGACGTAGCAGAAGGTCAGGGCAGGCAGCAAGGATCGTAGTCAGGGGCAACTGCAAGGGTCTGGATACACAGGCTTGGGATACACAAAACGCTTTCTCAGGGCACTAGGGCAACAAGATCCGGCAAGGACAGGAAGTTTTTTTTTTATATGTTTTGCAGGTGTAGGTACTGATTGGGCCAGGCACCAATTAATGGTGCACTGGCCCTTTAAAGTTCAGAGAGCCGGCGCGCGCGCGCCCTAGAGAGCGGAGCTGCGCGCGCCGGGACAGAACAGCAGGAGGACGGAGCAGGTGAGGTGATTGGGGTGCGACCCTCGGACGGGCGCGTCCCGCTACGTGGATCGCATCCCCGCCAGTGATAACAGTGCAGCGCTCCCGGTCAGCGGGTCTGACCGGGGCGCTGCACACAAAAGAACGCCGCGAGCGCTCCGGGGAGGAGCAGGGACCCGGAGCGCTCGGCGTAACACTAGTCATCACAGCACTGCAACCATGTGAGGGCAGAAGTGGTCCCCCAGCAGACTTCAGTGATGTCATGCCTGCTGGGAAACGCCCACTTTCTCCAAGAATAAAGGTGTGATACAGAGCTTTTTAAAGCTCTTACATTTTTTTAAGAGTGGGAGGGAGGTTAGGAGTAGTTAGGGAACATAGCCTGAGTTAGTTTAGAAAAGTTTATTTGGTGACAGGTACTCTTTAATATTTCTAAATTAAATGGATTATCTCAAGATTGTTCCTCACCTTGCTTAGGGAATCTGTTAAATTCTTCAGAGGCTGCTTCACAGGGTATTTTGCCATGTCCCACTCAAATCGGGCCAAATAGCTGACCAAGTCAACTGCAAAAACAGAAGAAGAACATAAGTTACATGTATTCAAGATAAAAGCAGTGAACTTCCTATAGGCTTGGATTCCACTGAGGTTTTGTGTGATGTTTTTTTAAAGGTAAAAACACAAAAAAAAAAAACGCATCAAAAACTGCCAATGATTTTCCCTGTGTTTTGCCATTTTTCAGGTGTTTTTACAGGTGTTTTTACCTTTGTGTGGAAATTACCGTTTTTTACGGATTTTGATGGGTATCAAAATAAATAAATAAATAAATAAATAGAAATGATGCAGTAGGGATAGGAAAAACTGAAGGGAAGAAACTTTCTATTTTTTTATAACAAAATTTTGGTGCCAGCCAATCACAACTCTCAGCAGCAAATATGAATCAGTGGCGTTCATAGCAGAGATTGCGGAGCGCTGTAGAGTGCCGCCCACTTCTCTGGATTATAAGTCCGGATAACAACAGGTCTCAAGGATGAGACCCGGTGCGATCTGTTCTTTAGTGCAGGTACTACAGCTCCAAGCACGGACCAGACTCTGTTCCATGCTGGGAGTAGTGGTAGTACCGAAATCATATCGAACATATAGTTAATAAAAGTAACAGTAGTTAATATAAAATCACATTTTATAAATCACATTATTCAAATACATTAAAGGGGTTATCAACTGGCTCTGGAAAGTTAAACAGATTTGTAAATTACTTCTATTAAAAAATCTTAATCCTTTCAGTACTTATGAGCTTCTGAAGTTTAGGTTGTTTTTTTCTGTCTAAGTAATTTCTGATGACACATGTCTCAGGAACCGCCCAGTTTAGAAGAGGTTTGCTATGGGAATTTGCTTCTAAACTGGGGGGTTCCCGAGACACGTGTCATCAGAGAGCACTTAGACAGAAAAGAACAACCTTAACTTCAGAAACTCATAAGTACTGAAAGGATTAAGATTTTTTTATAGAAGTAATTTACAAATCTGTTTAACTTTCTGGAGCCAGTTGATATATATAAAAAAGTTTTTTCCTGGAATACCCCTTTAATAATAAACAAAAGTGTTACAAAATGAATTAAAAAAAAAATAATTTTTATAATTACATGGCCCCTATATCCATTTTTAATATTGCCGGCTACATTTCTATGTCCCTGCTCGCTCACTGAAATTGTTCCCTGATTTAAAAAAAAAAAATGCAGTTTTTATTTTCATTTTTTTTTTTTTATGGTAACCTACAAAATATTTTTTAAAAAAAAAAAGCTTACTCCATCCTTTTTTTAGAATGCTAAAGTAAAAAAACAAAAACCCACCGCAAAAATTTTAAAACCCACATGGCTTCTTTTTTGGCATTTTTTTTACTCCCATAGACTTCTATGGAAGAAAAACACCAAGTTTTCAAGAATAAATGATACAGTCTCAACATGAGATCATTTTTGAAAATCGCCCACTGAGCCCAAAAATAGCTGAAAAACGTCAGAAGGATTTAAAAATTGCCAAAATAAAAAACGCCAAGTGGATATGGCATTTTGCAGTTTCTTATTGACTTGCACCTAACATATGGCGTATTTGGCCCAAAAAACCTACCGTAAGTGGAATTCTAGCCTTAAAGGGGTATTCCATGAAAAAACTTTTTTATATATATCAACTGGTTCCAGAAAGTTAAACAGATTTGTAAATTACTTCTATTAAAAAATCTTAATCTTTTCAATAATTATCAACTGCTGAAGTTGAGTTGTTGTTTTCTGTCTGGCAACAGTGTGTAGTTCCCGAGACAAGCAGAGATGTCAGCAGAGAGCAGAGTAGAAGAGGTTTGCTATGGGGATTTGCTTCTAAACTGGGCGGTTCCCGAGACACGTGTCATCAGAGAGCACTTAGACAGAAAAGAACAACCTTAACTTCAGAAGCTCATAAGTACTGAAAGGATTAAGATTTTTTTAATAGAAGTAATTTACAAATCTGTTTAACTTTCTGGAGCCAGTTGATATATAAAAAAAAGTTTTTTCCTGGATAACCCCTTTAATCTGGCATCTGATCATTTAGAAAGTTTTGGAAATCCAGCACCTGCCAAATAATGAGAAATTGCACAAGAAGGAATTTGGCCTCTTATGCTACAAGTGAGTTTTATGTCCTTTTTAATGATTGTCTATAATCCAGAATGGTTGATAGTCTGGTGCCTATTAGTATTCCTTGGGGGAGATTTATCAAAACCTGTGCAGAGGAAGAGTGGTGCAGTTGCCCATAGCAACCAATCAGATTGCTTCTTTCATTTTCCACCGGCCTCTAAAGAGGCCGGTGGAAAATGAAAGAAGCAATCTGATTGGTTGCTATGGGCAACTACACCACTCTTCCTCTGCACAGGTTTTGATAAATATCCCCCCTTGATCTTAAATTAAAGGAATTTTTCGGTATGTTATTACTATACTGTATGACAACAGATGGCAGTGTTGGTGATCCTATTACTAGACATTTAAGACTGGGAGCAAACGGAGCGGGGGAACCCCTGGCGTAGTGGCGCCTTAACGGGGGTTTTAGTGGCCATCCCAGATGTTAGTAAGAGTTAATGTGGTTAGAGGTATATTTCAAGGGAATGGGGGTTAAAGGGTTAAATGGCTGCTGCTCCTTTAAGGGAGAAAAGGGGTGAAAGGGAGGTCATCTGGAGGGGAGGGGGAGGAGTGTATATAGGGGGGTGCCCCAGGGGGGGAGAGTACTCACCAGTCGGCGTGTGGAAGCGAGAAGAAGGTCCCGCCCGCCCGCCCTCTTTTAAACGCTTGGTGGGTGGGATTCTGATAAGGGGGAGGCATGTGAAAGGGTCCCGGGGGAGTTAGTAGTTTGAAAGATAAATGTTTGAGATGGTTCAATTGGGCCTCCTGGTGGTGGTTCTGGGCCTCAGGAGTTCGAGGGATTGTGCAGAAGGTTACCGGGGTGCCCCCGGGCCAGGGGCTCGCGGCCAGGGGTAAGAAGCGTGTTGCACAAATCCGGTTGGGGGAGGGGAGTGCCCTCCAGTTTGGTTATGTTTATATGTAAGTATTCAAATGTTATTTATTGGTTTGTTAAATAAATGGGCCACACGGCCCAATTTTCCCACAGTAGGTGTCAGTGTCTTTTCTATTGGGAGAAGGGGTTGTTACGTGGTTAAGAGTGGGTTAGAGAGGAAGGGATGTATCTAAAATCCCATCCAGTCATGGTTTGGCACATTCATAAGGAAATGTATTGCAGCCTATAAGACATTTAAAGCCATTGGCACATAGCTGCCCAGGTATCTATAAGCTTTAGGTCCTGGGGTTACACAGCCTATTGACTTAAATAGTTATTATCCGCCCCCTCCCATATACATGAATGGAGGGGGGGTGGCATGACATCATAAACATGGAAGCCGAACAAGGCATTTTGTTCAGAGGTGAAAAACACCTGCAGGGTCATAAGTCATGTGAGTTGTTTTTATAAATTTTTACTGTGTTGTACAGCTGTCACACATACCCCAGGCCCAGGTGTGATCCAGGCCTTAAAGGGGTACTCTGCCCCTAGACATCTTATCCTCTATCCAAAGGATAGTTGATAAAATGTCTGATCGTTGGGGTCTGGCTGCAGGGACCCCACATGATCTCCGGCCCAGCACCCCGGTGCTCTGAACATTTATGAACACCTCTGAACAAAACGCCGGGGTCGGGCTTCCATGTTTGTGAAGTCATGCCACACCCCCTCCATTCATGTATATGGGAGGGGGTGGGGTACCCCCTTTAATGCAGGTCTCAGAAAAAGAGCTGATCACAGGGGGTCCCGTTACTAAATTCTCACTAGTCAACTGTAATCGGTGGGGAAGTCTGGTAGCAAGCTTAATAAGTATTTAAGTCAATAGTGTAAGACATGCATAGTTGGGTACTCCAGAAAAAAGATTTGTTGCAAATTACCTATGTGGTGGCCCAGTGCTATGTTGTGTTACACCGCGCTCCTGCTGTCCTGTCAGGCAGCCTCCTTCAGTGTCCCCAGGGCCCCTTGTACCTGTCCCCCCGGTCCATATGTTCTACAGTGTATTGTGTTATAAAATGTGTTGTATCTTTAAGAGTTATGTCATGTGATGGTTACCCAGGAGGTACCAGTGACCAGGTGATCCCAAGAGTGACCTATGGGCTCCCTGCATGTATCCCCCATATAAGCCCTGGGTGGAGCTTCTCTCTCTTCTCTCTCTTCCTGCTGAGGTCCAGTGCAGTCTTGTCTAGTGTGAGTGTCCAGAGTGTTGGAGGCCTCAAAGTCCAGTCCTGCAGCCACCATCAAGTCAAGTAAGATAAAGTCACAGCTTTATGAGTCAAGTCAGTCCCTGTCATCTGTCAAGTCAGCGTGGTCTGCGTTCAATTGTCCAGTCCTACTACAAGTCCCAGCAAGCCCCTATGGTCTCTGCGTCACTGGTCACCTCCTTGGGCCCTGGCTGAACTGTATAGACTTTACCATCTGTCTACCCTCAGTAAAGCTACCATTGTCCGTAACTTGGCGTTGGAGTCTTTATTGCCCCCCGTGCCTAGCCCAGGATCCAGCGGTATACCTTCAGGTGGTTTTAGGCTAAACCACACCCTGGCGTCACGAATACAATGGGTTAATGCCATCTGCCCCTAGGGTAACAACATCTGCCCTCATCACACCCCGCTACGACACCTAAAACTTAAATATATATATATATTGTTTGTAATAGGCCCTGGTGAGATTAAAGAGTTAACAGCACTGTAGGCCTGAGGAGGTGCAGGATATGAGCTGCACACAGGGTTGTCTCTTCTCCCTGATAGATGACCCCAACTATTGCTTTTCCATCTCAGGTACTAGAAGTCCGGAAACTGATATGGCCTGAAAAGAACATGAACTGTGCAATGTTTCCATTCCTCTAGCAGTGAGATATATTGTAGGTATGCTCTGTTCCTCCAAGTAAACTACAACTCCTATCATGCTATTCTGGATGTATGAAGAGCAAAATACATGACTTTTCCTTATATTTTCTATTACTGTACATTGAGATATCAGGGAATAATATATCAGGAAAAAAAACTATTTGAAAATGGCAAAATGGAAAATATTATATGAATGAAATTGTGTTTCCCTGGTACATCCTAATGTCTGTAGTTCTCTACTTGTGCGTATTGTGTCCAAGGAATGGTGGTCGGGGATCACTATATTTCCCCAAGGTATACAGTGACCCCTCGACCTACGATGGCCCCGACATACGATCATTTCAACATGCGTTGGCCTCTCAGAGGCCATCGCATGTTGAAGGCAGCATCAACATACGATGCTTTTGTATGTCGGGGCCATCGCATAAATGGCTATCCGGCAGCGCAGACTGCTTCAGCTGCCACCGGATAGCCGTTTACGGTGCCCCGTGTGCTCCAGTGATGTCTCTTACCTGTCCTCGGGCTCCGGCGCGTCCTCTTCGGGATCCCCTGCATCGTCGGCGCTCTCCATCGTCGTCATCACGTCGCTGCGCACGCCGTCCCGTCATCCAATAGGAGCGGCGTGCGTAGCGACGTGATGGCGGCGAAGGAGAGCGCGGATGTCGGGGAAGCAGAGGCCTTGCCGGAACGTCGGGGACACCCCGGGGACACGGCGACAGCAATGGAGGGCGACATCCAGGGCAGCGGTGACGAGCGGTGACGGTCCGGAGCGGCGGGGACAGGTGAGTACAACTTCCTCTAACAGTGGTCTACAACCTGCGGACCTCCAGATGTTGCAAAACTACAACACCCAGCATGCCCGGACAGCCGTTGGCTGTCCGGGCATGCTGGGTGTTGTAGTTTTGCAACATCTGGAGGTCCGCAGGTTGTAGACCACTGTCCTATACTTTACATTGCACGGATCCCTCAACATACGATGGTTTCAACAAACGATGGTCCATTTGGAACGGATTACCATCGTATGTTGGGGACCACTGTACTTGTCATAGGTAACAGGTTTCAGGAAGCACATATCTCATCCAGGGAAAGCTGGAGAAGATATAAGGAATCCTCGAATTGTTAAGTCCCTAGCAGACTATAGCTGCTGAGGACTTTGGTTAAAGTCTGTTTTTAGACCTGTATTTTAATGGAATGAAAGGCAGGTTGGTAGTAGGGTCTTTCTTTTGACTGAGGTCAAGTCCAGTCCAGACGTCTCAGAGCCAGTGTCCAGCACATCTGGAGGCCTCAAGCCTAAATTACAGCCACAAGTCAGTAAGTCAAGTCATCTCCGTCTGCTGTCACTATCTTCAGTCAAGTCAAGTCTATTATAGTCAGCGTTGCTGTCCTAAAGTCTGTCCTAGTCACTGCAAGTCCCAGCAAGCTGCGAGGTCCCCTGTATTACTGGTCATCTCTCTGGGATCCTGGCCAAACTGTATAGACTGTAACACCTGTCTACCTCAGTTAAGCTACCGTTAACCCTGACCTGGCCTTGGACTCTTATTTGCCCTGCCTAACTAGCGTTGCTACCGTTCGGGTGGTTCTCGGTTAAAACCACGCCCTGGCGTCACGAACATATGTATTAGTGAAATAGCACAAGTATCACACTGTATGGCTATGCATTTCCCATGCTGTCAAGGTCATTCCATGCATCCAGTTCTAACTGTATCTGCCACGTCATGTATAATGTGGCACTAAACAAGGAAGAAATGGCATCCATGGAGAATTTCTATACAATTTTAAGAATTTCATAAAATTTTCAGAAAAATGGCCTGCTTTGTCGCCATGTGTAAAACGTGTGGTACAGAGGAATATTGATGTTGCCTATAGCAACCAGATTCAACTGCAATTCAAAATAAACTAAGTGGTTGCTATGGGATACTTAAAGGACAACTGTAGTTGTACACATTTATATATGCCCGTGCCCGGGCCTCAAAAATAAACAAAATAAACTCATACAAACCTTCCTTCGAGCCCCGGTTGGTCCGGCACAGGCCTCACGGTCCGGCAGTGCTGACATCATTCCACTTCCTGGGGACGCCGCAGAGCCGTCGGCGTATCACCGGCTGTAGCGATGTCCCGCCCCGGTCGGTGGTAGGCTGAGCCCACTGTCATGTAAGGAGCTCTGGCCGGCTTCTTACATGACAGTGGGCTCAGCCTATCACGGGGGGCTGACCAACGGGGGCTCGTAGGAAGGTATATATGAGTTTATTTTGTTTATTTTTGAGGCCCGGGCACAGGCATATATAAATGTGTACCACTACAGTTGTCCTTTAACTGTTTCTCTACTACAACTAAACATAGGGGGAGATTTATCAAAACCTGTCCAGAGGAAAAAGTTGCCCAGTTGCCCATAGCAACCAATCAGATCTCTTTTATAACAAGGCCTCTGCAAAATGAAAGAAGCGATCTGATTGGTTGCTATGGGCAACTTTTACTTTGCACAAGTTTTGATAAATCTCCCCCCCCCATAATGTATAAAGCCAATAGTATCTACAGAGTTTTGATTTGGGTGATTGTCTCTGCTTCTCTTCCAGATACCATTTCCATATATAAGGCTCAACTAGCGGAGCCAGAAGAACCCGAGGAACAGAGATGTCAGTTCTTGTGCAGCTGTAACAGAGGAAAGGAAAATCTTAGAACAGAGATGTTATCTGAGTCATACGGATATGGTGACCAGGCTACGCGGCCGTCTAGTCACACATCCATCGTAACCTGATCACTGTACCCCTACAACTAGAATCATAGTCTCCGGTGGCATCAGAACCTGGAAAATCCATGCTGAAATAGAACACACGGCACACAAGAGAAGGTTACATACTGTGCATGTGTCTAACTCTCTTCTTTTTCCCTGAAAAAAGATCAACTGTGAGGATCTAGGTTCATCATTTTTGCGATTCATCTCTGAACAAAATCCCCGGCCTCGTTGCAATAACACATCTAATGGTGGTCACCATTCTAGTCAGTATGACCCTTATGACCACCCCCAGAGGTCATCCCCAGAATACATCCATGCCTTGATGTGTGGTGTCCCAGCACCAATGGCTGTCCTGTGGCTTCGGGCAGCTTTGCAGTACAAGGTGTTGGGCCCACCAAAGGACTTATTGTTCTACCAATTATGTTTGCACTTTATTGAAAAGTAATATATTTTTCTAATGAATTCCATTGTTGTTATCTGTATATATGTTATGCCTGTGCTACTGTACCCTTAAGAGAGGAGCAGTGCACCCCATGTGACCCTGCCTGCCAATGGGAACCCCTAAATTCTCACCCTTATAGTGTAGTGGGGGAGGTGTTGCCCAAGTTCACAGATTAGTCTAAGCAACAGTAGTGTGAGGTGTGTTGCGTGCTCTAAGGGAAGGCCATCTTTTTTTCTGACAACCCTATACGCTATTAGAGGGCTTCTCTTGAGTTGTCTTTTTCCCCTTAAAGGAGAACTCCAGTCAAAATTAACTTATCCCCTATCAACAGGATAGGGGGTAAGTAGCTGATCTCGCGGGGGTGGGGTGGGGGGGGGTGGGTGTCCAACCGCTGGGATCCCCCTGTGATCTCCTAACAGGACCCGGCTCTCAGTAAGGAGCGCAAGTGGTAGACGGCACCCCCTCCATTCACTTCTATGGGAGGGCCGAAGAGACCCGAGTACAGCACTCAGAATCATCGGCGCTCCAATAGAAATGAATGGAGTGCGTGCCGTCTACCGGTAGACAACATTCGCTTCTCACTGAGAACGTGTCCAGTTGGCTGTCCGGGCATACTGGGAGTTGACGTTCTGCAACAATTCTAGGGCATTGGAATGATTAATGGTTGGGTACTGAGAGATAGTCTAGTGCAGTGGTCTCAAACCAGGGACGTGCACAGACATTTTGGGAGGCAGGGGCTCAAGTAGAAAAAAAGGGCACTTCTCATTATAAAAAAATAAATAAAATGTTTGTAAAAACCTCACATATGTTAACACAACGCAATTCATGAAGTATGGGACCTCTGGCAGTCCTGTCAGCTGAATGGGACCCACATTACCCCACAAAGGTCCCAATCAGTGAGAGCATCATAGCTCAGCCCCCTTTGGAGTCTGTGTGCACATCCCAGTCTCAAACGGTGGCCCACCAAATGTTGCAAAACTTCAACTCCTAGCATGCCCGGACAGCCGTTGGCTGTCCGGGCATGCTGGGAGTTGGAGTTTTGCATCATTTGGTGGGACACAGTTTGAGACCACTGTACTAGACTATCTCTCAGTACCCAACCATCAACCACTCCAATGCCCCATTATCTAACTCTAACAATCTAACTTTTGTTCCCTAAACTTGGGAATCTAGTGCATACTACCGACACATAGGTGTCTCACGTGCCTACGTACGGTGTTACGAGCAATGTTTCTAGAGGAATATATCTCCATAATATGACATACAATACAGCAGGGGGTTCTCAACCAGGGGTACGTGTACCCCTAGGGGTACACCAAGGGTTATGCAGGGGTATGGCAATTCGCTGACATTACATACATTGGCCAGTATTTGTCAGCACAGAGTGGGGATTGGACTCCGCAGTCACGGCAGCAGCTCACTATATTGTACCATGACCGGAGCTGCGGCCATCTTACGTGAGCTGCAGTGGCTGCCGGGTCAGTGCGGCCCAATGGGATAGACACAGGCCTGGTAAGCATGTTAAACTAAGTGTAACACCACAGTATGGGAGGGTTTTATTGTACGTATAAGGGGATTAAGATGGAGGGGGGATAATGGCACAAAGGGATTAAAGGGGTAATACCGTGGAAAACATTTATTTTTTTTAATCTACTTGTGCCAGAAAGTTAAACAGATTTGTAAATTGCTTCTATTAAAAAATCTTAATCTATCCTGTACTTTTTAGGGTCTGTATACTACAGAGGAAATGGTTTTCTTTTTAGAACACAGAGTTCTCTGCTGACATCATGATGACCACAGTGCTCTCTGCTGACATCTCTGTCCATTTTAGGAACCGTCTAGAGCAGCATATGTTTGCTATGGGGATTTTCTCCTACCCTGGACAGTTCTTAAAATGGACAGAGATGTCAGCAGAGAGCACTGTGGTCATGATGTCAGCAGACAGCTCTGTGTTCCAAAAATAAAAAACATTTCCTCTGTGGTATTCAGCAGCTAATAAGTACTGGAAGGATTAAGATTTTTTTAATAGAAGTAATTTACAAATCTGTTTAAAGGGTACCTCTCATCCAATAAACTTTTGATATATTTTAGATTAATGAATGTTGAATAACTTTCTAATAGCATGTTAATGAAAAATATGCTTCTTTCTATTGTATTTTTCCCGATCAGTCCTGTCAGCAAGCATTTCTGACTCATGCTGGAGTCCTAAACACTCAGAGCTGCCAGCCTGCTTTGTTCACAGCCAAACAGGCTGTGAACAAAGCAGGCTGGCAGCTCTGAGTGTTCTCCTTTGTGAACAAAGCAGACTGGCAGCTCGTAGTGTTTAGGACTCCAGCATGAGTCTGAAATGCTTGCTGCCAGGACTGGTAGGGAGACCCCTAGTGGTCATTTCTTCAAAGAGGAAAATTAAATAGAAAGAAGCATCTTTTTTAATAACATGCAATTGTAAAGTTATTCTGCATACATTAATCTATAATACATCAAAAGTTTTTTTGATGAGAGGTACCCTTTAACTTTCTGGCACCAGTTGATTTAAAAAACAAAGTTTTCCACGAGAGTACCCCTTTAAGTATCCCATTAGAAAGGTAAGCACACACATCATTATGAAATTAAGTACTTTTATGACTTATTTTGTCCGCGGGTACCCCTCACGTGTAAGTTCCGCGTGAACTTACACGCGAGGGGTACCCGCGGACATACTTTCACCCTTTGGGGGTACAGTGGCGATAAAGGTTGAGAACCACTTCAATAGAGCATAACATCATTCATACAAAATCAAAAATGTCTCCACGTGCCCTATGAAAAAAATATAGGTGTACCAAGGGGAGGATTTGGCAATGGTATAAATGGGAGAAGACCTCCTGCAGTTCAGACAGGATACTTTGTATATAACAATGTCCTCAGCAATGTCCTTTCAGGTATAAAGGTACAATGTGGCGTTCTCACCTCCATTTGCCAGCAGGTTTTCTTGGGCCTTCTCTGCGGAGTCACCCATGACTTCTCCGATATACTGAGCAATTTTCTTGATCACACTGAGAAGAAAAAACAGCAGGATTAGCGAGCGGAGAGGCTCATGTATGATCATTTGGTTATTCTAAACCTTTTGTGTAACCTATACTACACCCTGTTCCCAAATTCTTATGCAAATTATATTTTTCTCATTTACCTAAATAACTGATGTACCGTATTTTTCGCCCTATAAGACGCACCCAATTTTAAAGGTGCAAAATCTAGAAAAAAAGATTCTGAACCCAACAGTGATCTTCAACCTGCGGACCTCCAGATGTTGCAAAACTACAACTCCCAGCATGCCCGGACAGCCGTTGGCTGTCCGGGCATGCTGGGAGTTGTAGTTTTGCAACATCTGGAGGTCCGCAGGTTGAAGACCACTGGATAGGAGGTAATACTCACGTGTCCCCGCCGCTCCGGACCCGTCACCGCTGCCCTGGATGTCGCTCCATCGCTGTCCCCGTGGTGTCCCCGCCGCTCCGGACGTCTTCTTCCCAGGATCCACGCTCTCCGTCACCGTAATCACGTCGCTACGCACTCCGCTCCTATTGTATGACGGGACGGCGTGCGTGACGACGTGATGACGTAGAAGGAGAGTGCCACCATGCAGGGGATCCCGGCAAGGAGCAGACACCGAGGAGGCAGGTAAGGTCCCTCCCGGTGTCCTATAAGCTGTTCGGGATGCCGTGATTTCACTGCGGCGGTCCCGAACAGCCCGACTGAGCACCGGGTTAGTGTCACTTTCGCTTCAGACGCGGCGGTCAGCTTTGATCGCCGCGTCTGAAGGGTTAATACAGGGCATCACCGCGATCGGTGATGTCCTGTATTAGCCGCGGGTCCCGGCCGTAATATCAACTATTAAGAGTACAATTCAAATTTTATTGAACAAACCTCCTAATGATAACAGTATTTTATTTTTTTTTAAACATAAACTTACAATTCACTGTTCCAAAATATTCCGCACAGTGGCCGACATTTATCATTGTCTTTAGACTGTTTTTTTTGTGTCTACAAAGGGCGCAAAAAAGGCGCAAGCAGAAGGGCACAAAAAAGGCGCAAGCAGGGTTTATTTGCGCCTTTTGGTTTACACATTTCTGCTGATTTTGAGTTGCAATCCACTGTTTTTGGCAATACACATGACATGAAAGGGTTTTATAAACTGCACCTTTTTGTGAAAAAAAAGGGCAAAAAAGGCGCAAAGCCACTGAAAAGTCTCAAACTACACCAGCCCAGACTTAGCCTTAGCTTTTTGGTGTATGTGAAGAGAGAGATTTCAGAAAATGTGACCTGCACAAAATTTATCAAATGCTCTGTGACCATTTAATAAATTTGGCGCTCCTACACTTTACCAGCACACAAAAATAAGACGTAGAAAAATGCTTCACTTACACCTACAATGATAAATGCTTCACTTACACCTACAATAATAAATGCTTCACTTACACCTACAATGATAAATGCTTCACTTACACCTACAATGATAAATGCTTCACTTACACCTACAATGATAAATGCTTCACTTACACCCACAATGATAAATGTTTCACTTACACCTACAATGATAAATGCTTCACTTACACCTACAATGATAAATGCTTCACTTACACCTACAATGATAAATGCTTCACTTACACCTACAATGATAAATGCTTCACTTACACCTACAATGATAAATGCTTCACTTACACCTACAATGATAAATGCTTTACTTACACCTACAATGATAAATGCTTCACTTACACCTACAATGATAAATGCCGGCCACTGGTAAACATTTTTTGAAATTTCTCTCTTCACATACACCAAAAAGCTAAGCTAAGTATGGGCTGATGTAGTTTTAGAGACTTTTCATAGGCTTTGCGCCTTTTTTGCACCTTTTCACAAAAAGGCGCAGTTCATAAATCCCTTCCATATCATGTGTATTGCTAAAATCTGTGGATTACAACTCAAAATCAGCAGAAATGTGTAAACCAAAAGGAGCAAATAAACCCTGCTTGTGTCTTTTTTGTGCCTTTTGTAGACACATAAAACAGTCTAAAGACAATGATAAATGCCGGCCAGTAAGTTTCAAAACACTTTATAGGTTGTAAAGAACTGAAAATTGTCATTTGTTGTGTTTGTAGCATATTTACTGAAATCAAAAGCTATTTCAATCAAACTTTTTTAAACATTTTAACTTTTTTAAAACATTTTAGCAGGTCACATTACATTTTAACACAGGACCCCTTATTTGATAGCAGCTTCACGAGTCTGTCCAAAAACTTGTGAGTTTTTGGACAGTTTCTGCTTGAATTTGTTTGCAAGATGTCAGAATAGCCTCCCAGAGCTGCTGTTTGGATGTAAACTGCCTCCCTCCCTCATAGATATTTTGCTTGAGGATGCTCCAAAGGTTCTCAATAGGATTGAGGTCAGGGGAGGATGGAGGCGACACCATGACTTTCTCTCCTTTTAACCCCATAGCAGCCACTGATGCAGAGGTATTCTTTGCAGCATGAGATGGTGCATTGTCATGCCTAAAGATGATTTTATTACGGAAAGCATAGTTCTTCCTTCTGTACCAGGGAAGAAAGTGGTCAGTCAGAAACTCCACATACTTTACAGAGGTTTTACACCTTCAGGGACCCTAAAGGGGCCAACCAGCTCTCTTCCCATGATTCAGTCCGAAAACATGACTCCACTACCGCCTTGCTGATGTCACAGCCTTGTTGTGACAACCGTCCACCAACCATCCACTACTCCATCCATCTGTACCATGCAGGGTTGCACGGCACTCATCAGTGAACAGGACTGTTTGGAAATTAGTCTTCATATATTTTTCTGCCCAATGCAGCCATTTCTGCTTGCGAGAATTGGTTAGTGGTGGCCAAATAGAAGGTTTATGCACAGTTGCAAGACTCTGGACGACTCTACACCTTGATGTCTGTGGGACTCCAGAGGCACCAGCAGCTTCAAATATCTGTTTGCTGCTATGTAACTGTATTTTAACAGCTGCCCTCTTGATCCGATGCATGGATCTAGCAGAAATCTTCCTCAATGTGCCTTTATGTGCGAAAACCTGTCTGTGCTCTGAATCTGCCACAAATCTCTTAATAGTGCGATGATCATGCTTAAGATTTCATGAAATATCTAATGTTTTTATACCTTGTTCAAGGCATTAAACTATTTCACTCTTTTCAGCAGCAGAGATATCCTTTTTCTTCTCCATATTGCTTGAAAATGGTGTCTGCTTAATAATGTGGAACACCCACCATTAGTAGTTTTAACTTAAATTGGACTCACCTGGCAATCTAATTATCACAGGTGTCAGAGATTGTTTTCAGTGATCAAAAGAGCCCTGAGACACAATGCCATCCATGAGTTAAACTGCAAAACTAAATATTTAATCTTTGTGACACTTAAATAGAATTTGAATAATAATTTGGAACAGATTGTATTCAGTAGTTTTCAATATATGTGATAAGATCATTTCTCCCTGATCAGTGTAAGGGATTGTCAGGTATTTAAAGGAGTACTCCAGTGGCAAACAATTTTTTTAAATCAACTGTCTCCAGAAAGTTAAACAGATTTGGAAATGACATATTAAAAAATCTTAATCCTTCCAGTACTTATCAGCTGCTGTATGCTCCAGAGGAAGTTGTGTAGTTATTTTCTGCCTGACCACAGTCCTCTCTGCTGCCACCTCTGTTCCTGACATGGACAGAGGTGGCTGCAGAGAGCACTGTGGTCAGACTGGAACGAACTACACAACTTCCTCTGGAGCATACAGCAGCTGATAAGTACTGGAAGGATTAAGATTTTTTAAATGAAATAATTAAAAAATCTGTTTAACTGTCTGGCACCAGCTGATTAAAATATATATATATATATATATATATATATATATATATATATTTATATATATATATATATATATATATATATATATATATATATATGTTTTCCAGGGGAGTACCCCTTTAAATTCCATTTTCAAACACTTGGGGGAATTTATCATTTGCTCAGTCTCTTGTGCTATTCATATGTTACTAAAGCTATTGTTAGACTGGTTTTCCCAGTGTGAAATTTATCATTATTTGGACGCCTTGTCTATTTCATGGCCTGTGCATTGATATATACCACACCATATATAAACTATAGGAGGCCATGTACACACAGCAGAATTTCCGAGCTCAAAAATCTGCTCTGAAATTCCGTTGCAGCAGAGTCCCATTGTTTTCAATGGGATTCTGCCGCACCATGCACACAGCGGAAACATCTGCCGGGGAAATCCCGATTCCAGCCATGTCAATTCTTTCCGTGGAATCCGCTCCGAGATGCATTGCCGTCTATGGAGAGGGCGCATCTCTGAGAGGTCCTGGCACCGGCATGTCCTGCATGCGCCCGCTGTTTGCGGAATGTCCGCACCAAAATTATCCAGTTGGTCATTCCACATAAAAATTGATTTAAAGGGGTACTCCCCTGGAAAACATTTTTTTTTTTTTTAAATCAAATGGTGCCAGAAAGTTAAACAGATTTGTACATTACTTCTATTTAAAAAAAAATCTTAATCCTTCCAGTACTTATCAGCTGTTGTATGCTCCACAGGAAGTTCTTTTCTTTTTTAATTTCCTTTCTGTCTGACCACAGTGCTCTCTGCTGACACCTCTGTCCATTTTAGGAACTGTCCAGAGCAGGATAGGTTTGCTATGGGGATTTGCTCCTACTCTGGACAGTTCCTGTAATGGACAGAGGTGTCAGCAGAGAGCACTGTGGTCAGACAGAAAAGAAATTAAAAAAGAAAATAACTTCCTGTGGAGCATACAACAGCTGATAAGTACTGGAAGGATTAAGATATTTTTTTTATAGAAGTAATGTACAAATCTGTTTAACTTTCTGGCACCAGTTGATTTAAGAAAAAAAATGTTTTTAATGGGGAGTACCCCTTTAAGTTTGAAAATAAACCATGACCTGTGCGACTTTTTGCGTGTGAACAGCGTTTGAACATAATCTAAGGCAGTGGTCTCCAAACTGCGGACCTCCAGTTGTTGCAAAACTACAACTCCCAGCATGCCCGGACAGCCAACGGCTGTCCGGGCACGCTGGGAGTTGTCGTTTTGCAACAGCTGGAGATCCGCAGTTTGGAGACCACTGGCCTATGGATCAAAATACGGTAGCTCATAAAAAAACGTATGTGTACATAACTGGACTAGCACTCTATTGTTCACGGATCGCTCCGCCTCTATATAAATAACAGTGTCAGTCTCCACTGCAGTTATGACATCTTATTCATGAATCAGGAAGATCAGGCTGAACAGTGCATTAACTCTTTATTATTCCTTGTTTTCAAAAATATATATATATATACAACTGATATCTGGACCTCATGGAGGCTTCCAGGACTAGTTGTTTCAGTGCAAGCTTCCCAACTTTATCAAGAAGTACGGCCCCCTACCCAGCATCCAACATAACGTTAAACCATAGTCACAGAGCGTGCACTTTAAGTGAAGTTTAAGGTGACAGTACGCCGCAAAAAAAAAAAAAAAAGCCCTTCACTGCCCATAAGTGGCATGGAAAAACACTCCGAGACAAAGACTAGCCAGAGTAAATAAGTAATGACAGGAGATGAGACGACGCCTGAAAACATCCCCCCCCCTCCTTCTCTCTTATACTGGACAGAGACAGCACTGACAGGTTCTGACTGCCGGGGTATACAGGAGCTGCTTCTGTGTATCCCATAACATAGAGGTGGACGGGCCATAGGGGGAAGATCAGACACGGCGGATCCAGAGTCCACCTTGAGAAGTGTCATTTTATCTTCTTCATGTAATCTAGTAGTGACTTTTTGGAAGCTTTGATCGGTAGGGGTCCAGGTGCTGAGACCCCCACCGATCACAGAAATGAAGCGGCCGAAGTAAACAAGCTGAGTGCTTTGCCCCTGTGTTCAGCTCTGCTAGGCTTTGTGAGCCTACCATGAGAAAAACGCAGGGGACAAAACGTTAAAGGGTTTATCCAGGAAAAACTTTATATATATATATATATATATATATATATATATATATATATATATATATATCAACTGGCTTCAGAAAGTAAAACAGATTTGTAAATTACTTCTATTAAAAAATCTTAATCCTTTCAGTACTTATGAGCTTCTGAAGTTAAGGTTGTTCTTTTCTGTCTAAGTGCTCTCTGATGACATGTGTCTCGGGAACCGCCCAGTTTAGAAGACGTTTGCTATGGGGATTTGCTTCTAAACTGGGCGGCTCCCGAGACAGGTGTCATCAGAGAGCACTTAGTCAGAAAAGAACAACCTTAACTTCAGAAGCTCATAAGTACTGAAAGGATTAAGATTTTTTAATAGAAGTGATTTACAAATCTGTTTAACTTTCTTAAGCCAGTTGATTAAAAAAATACAACTAGCTCTGTAGAAAGTAAGAAAAAGAAAACTAGAGCTTTTGCCCTGTTGATGGCAAAATAAAGAGAACATTTTAATTTTTATTTGACTATGCTATGGGGGCTGTAAAGTTAATGTAGTTCATAATATATGTGTCTGATCCTGTGTGTGTCGGTGGTCTTACAATTTTTATGTGAAATTTTTATGTGATTTTTGCCCCAATATTTACTTTTAACAGCATACAAAATGAATCAGGTCTCAGGTTTTCCCAGGTTGCAGTGCGGCCGAAACCTGACATCACTAGTCAGGTGTTCAGAGGGAGCCTGTCCTGCTTCAATGGGTGGAGCGACCGCTGGGTGGGAAAGAGATCATTCTGCAACTAATTGTATTTCTGCAACAGCTGGAGGCACCGTGGTAAGAAAACACTGGTCTTTTGAATGGAATGCAGTTAATTTGTGTTTCAATAGGCGGGGTGGCTGATGTGTGGGAGGGAGGAAAGTGACCTCACACTTACAAGAGAGAAACGGTGTGGGATTTGTAGTTTCAGAGAAAGAACTCCAAAAGGAAATAGCCAGTTCACAAAAACCTAGCCACAGTGTTATGGTAATCTCACAACATAGCCATTTAGCCCCAAGACAAACACAGATCCTTCCTAAGCATGTCCATTACTGTCTAGCAGGTATGTACTAAAATCTTGTGGTGGATAACTCCTTTGAGACTGTATTTCCACTGAAAGAAAAAACACAGCTATATGTTAGCTGTGAGGGAAATATAAAACACCAAACGCACCATTTTTTCTCTTAATTTTTTTTTTTTTTTTTTTAGCTCAGTTGCAATTTTGGGCTAGGTTTCCACTTTTCCTGGTGTTTTTTTTTTGACCTGAAAGAAACGCCCCAAAAAACTGCCCTGTATTTTGCAGTCCATAATCGCAGAAAAATGGCAACGTGCAGCATTTGTGGCCTTCTTTTGGCTGTTTTTGCAAGAAGAAAATGTGGTGTCCTGGTACAGGTCCTGTCCCTTTGTCTAAAGTCCCCTCAGCCAGAGTCCCTCCATGTCAATAGGGCTCTCCTGTAGGGCTAACCCCTAGTCGCCTCATATAAATGGTATTTAATGTATAAATATATATATATATATATATATATATATATATATATGTATATTTAATATGTTGTATAGGAATACCTCTGTATAGGACCTTAGAGGTTACGTGCCTTTAATTAAATTGTATTATGGTTTAAGGACCTTTGGGTCATGTGATACCCAGAGTTCACTGGGTCAGGACTGACAGGTTCTGCTGACCAATGAGCTTTGTCTCACCCCCTTAATATATAAGGGGCTGCTGCCACTAGATTCGCTCTCTTTGCTCTCTTATTTCCTGGCACTTAAAGAAAGCACATCTCATCAGCATCAATTCAAGCTAGGCCCAAAGCCTAGGAATCCGCAGCCACTAAACGTGTGTAACTCAAAGCTCAAACTACTGAGTTCTGTGTGACTACTAGAAACCCAAATCTCCTAAACATAGTAGCACAGTGGCTAGCAATCAAAGCTCATTGATTCCGGAGTCCCAGCAAACCTGTGAGGAACCTGTACCACGGTCCTCTCTCTCAAAGACTGTTCTGTTATATGCCGTTGCATAACATATACAGTAAAGTTACTTCAAGTTTAATTCATAAAATCTGCTGTGGACATTACGTTATTTCTCCCTGCTGTTTGTGGGATGGTTGGCGGTAGGATTACTACATTGAGGAAACCTCACCCTGGCGTCACGACATTCAAGGGTTAACACCAATAGACCCCACACTATCATCGCAACACCCCAGTCACTATTGCTCTTCCTCCTGCTCACCACAAAAACAACAACCTAGCCTCAAAAAATTGCAGCATGCTGAGACTAGGGCATTTTTTTTTTCAGGGAATCTTGAAATTTTTTCTCCTGTAGACATGCAATGTGGATTTAAATGTGGCATTTTTTTTGTGGCATTTTTTTCCAATTTCTTTAAAAGAAATCCTTACGTCACATGATGAATAAATCACATGACTTGTAATGAGAAAAATGCCAAAGAACAAACATTGTGGATACAGTGAAGGTAGTGCCAAGACAATAGCCATCCCTGGTGGGGTCCTAAAACTAGTCCCTATCCCTCCATTGACATCATCATTTGCCTGAGAAAGGATCCACTCCGGACCTATATGTCAACTCCTTTATTTGAAAGAATACAGTCCAGAATTCCTTCTGAAGCCGCACTGTACAGTGCTCCATTGTTTACCCCGCATCATTTGTCCAAACCAGTCTAGAAAATGATGCGGGATAAACAATGGAGCACTGTACAGTACAATTCAGAAGGAATTCTGGACTGTATTCTTTCAAATAAAGGAGTTGACATATAGGTCCGGAGTGGATCCTTTCTCAGGCAAATGTATAACATCTGGGACTGAAACATGTCAGTCCAGGTTTACACTGTGTTTTCGTCTCTGTTTCACTTTTTTGCTACAGCACTTAAAATTTTTCTACATAAAAATAGCTATACTTACCTAGTCCTGTCAGCTGTGCTATATCCTCTCCTCGTGATTGACAGCTTGCATCACCACTCTGCTCTGTCTGCTTAGGGAGCAGAGCAGTGACGCGGGCTGTCAATCAAGCAGAGAGGACGTGATTACAGCGCAGCCAACAGGACTGGGTAAGTATAAATTCCCACCCAGGGGACGGTAGGGGAGACTTAGAAACTTTATATCCTAACCATCCCTGGGGCAGGGACATCTCCCGGGGATGGTGATTTTACCATACATAATGCTTTTTCACAGGTTATATAAAGTAAAATCTGATGCTTGGTTTCCTTTAACCCATTCACGTTGCTGAATTTCTGCAGCAGGAAATCCTGCCATGGAAATTTACCTGCCAAAAGAATGAATATACCTTTAAACTGAAACAAAAACACAGTGTAAACCCAGCTTTACTTAAAGGGGTACTCCGGTGGAAAACTTTTTTTTTTTTAATCAACAGGTGCTAGAAACTTAAACAGATTTGTAAATTACTTCTATGAAAAAATCTTAATCCTTCCAATACTTATTAGCTACTGAATACTACAGAGGAAATTCTTTTCTTTTTGGAACACAGAGCTCTATGCTGACATCACAAGCACAGTGCTCTCTGCTGACATCTCTGTCCATTTTAAGAACTGTCCAGAATAGGAGAAAATCCCCGTAACAAACATATGCTGCTCTGGACAGTTCCTAAAATGGACAGAGATGTCAGCAGAGAGCTCTGTGTTCCAAAAAGAAAATAATTTCCTCTGTAGTAGCTAATAAGTACTGGAAGGATTAAGATTTTTTAATAGAAGTCATTTACAAATCTGTTTAGCTTTCTGGCACCAGTTGATTTAAAAAAAATAAAAATAAAAATAAAAAGCCTTAAAAGGGTACTCCGCCCCTAGACATCTTATCCCCTATCCAAAGGATAGGGGATAAGATGTCAGATCGCCGGTGTCCCGCTGCTGGGGACCCCGGGGATCGCTGCTGCAGCACCCCGCTATCACTACTGCGCAGAGCGAGATCACTCTGAACGTAATGATGGGCAATACAGGGGCCGGAGCATCGTTACATCATGGCTCCACCCCTCATGACGTCACGGCCCGCCCCCGTCAATACAAGTCTATGGGAGGGGGTGTGGCGGTCGTCACGCCCCCTGCCATAGACTTGCATTAAGGGGACGGGCCGTGATGTCATGAGGGGCGGAGCCATGACGTCACGCTGCTCCGGCCCCTGTATCCTTTGGATAGGGGATAAGATGTCTAGGGGCGGAGTACCCCTTTAAGAAACTGCCCCCTTTTTTTTGCACTCCAAAAATGCAGTTTTTGTGTCCCTTTTTACAAAACCTGTTAGTTTCAGTCTTGGTGTTTTTATTTGATGTTTTAACCCCTGCATTTTTCTCATCGTGTGATTGGAAAAAACGCCAATTTGAAATCTATACAGTATTAAGATTTTTGGGGCTTTTTATTTCTCCACTGAGTTTCCTTCAAAGAAAAAAAAACTGAAGAAAAATAAAATAAAAACAAGCCATAGAGCGATTTTGGAAAACTAGCCCTAAGCCTAAAAATGCCACAAAAAAAACAAAAAAAATTTGTTTAAAATTTTCCTATTGACTCCCAGCTAGCATCTGGTTGAAAAATGTTTTTTATTTTTTTATTATTTTTTTATTATTTTTTTTTATACATAAATAAAAGCAACAGAAAATGCACAAAAAACTGCCACCACCTTATTATTATTATTGTTATTTATTTTTATTTTTTTTGCATTTTGTCTGGTGTTCATGCTCATGAACGCTAATTCTACTAAAATTATTTTATTTTTTTATACATTTAGCTTTTATGAGCATTTTGCAGTTTTCCATTGCTTTCAGAATGGCATCAAGAGTAAAAGAGTAAAAAAAAAGTGACAATGTAAATTCCACACTGCATTTTTCTTTGCATCTTTTTTCCTCCCATAGAAGTTTATGTAAGAAAAAACACCAAGATGCACAGAATAAACACTATAGTGTCAGCACGGTACAATTTTTAAAAACTGCAGCTGTGTAAAAAAAATGCGGAGAAAAAGAACAACAAACCGTCAAAGAAAATAATGGTGTTTCATATTTTCTTATTGACTCCCAGCTACTGGCCACAGTGTTTTTGTGCAAAAATAAAAAATGTGCTTCAAATGTGGTATTTTTTTGGGTGGGAGTTTCAAGGTGCTAGAATCCCAAGAAACCCATACCTAAAAATCCATGTGTGATGTCCCAGTACAGGTACACGGTCCTTCACTACCTGTAGGCCCTGTCAGGTTGAGTCCCTCAGTGACCCTTGCAGGGTCTCCCCCTGTTGTCACCCTGTTGTTTTATATGGTGTGTATGTCACTTTAATGCTTAGACAGGATCCCTATGTATAGATAGTATAGAGGACCTGTGGGAGGTCTCAAGGACCGGTGTAAGTTGTCACATGTTATGTTATGCAGTCACATGATTTGTTGTCACATGTACTCCCAGAGAGCACCAGCTTAAAGGGGTTCTCCACTGCCCTGTCTTCCGGAGCTCCACTCGCAGTGTCTGTAGACTTTCGTTGAGGGGGCGGGTGTGATGTCACGAGGGGGCGGGTGTGACGTCACGAGGGGGCGGCCTCGAACACGGAAGCCCGCACACAGCGTCCGGAGAGCGGAGCTCCGGAAGACAGGGCAGTGGAGAACCCCTTTAACCTATGACCTGCAGCTTGACCAATGAGCTTTAGTCCAGCCCCCCACTATATAAAGGGGCGGCCATTACAATTCACGCTCTTCTCTTGTATCATCTGCTACTGAGCACAAAAACCACCAGAGATCTCAGGACAAGTGATCAGCATCTGGAAGGCCACAAAAGCTTCACTCTCTCCAGTAAGTCTCAAGTCCATGTTCGCTGTCACTACAACTAGTCCAGTCATGCATATAGTCAAGTCAAGTCTAATTACAAGTCAAGTTTATTACAAGTATATTGGTCCAGCAAGCTGCGAGGTCCTTCCGGGTCCCGGCCACCTCTCTGGGAAATCTGTCCTTAGCTGTGAAGATAATTCCATCTGTCTCATACTCAGTAAAGCCTCCGTTTGACCATAACTGGTTGTTGACTCTCATTCACTACTAGCAATTAGGATAGCGGAGAATCCAAGTGTGTGGTGTTCTGGAGCCCGAAAACCAAACTGGTGTCACGAACACATAGGGGTTAAAGGAGTAGTCCAGTGGTGACTGAGTGGTGAACAACTTATCCCCTATCCTAAGGATAGGGGATAAGTTGCAGATCGCGGGGGGGGTCCGACCGCTGGGGCCCCCTGCGATCTCCTGTACGGAGCCCCGACAGCCCACGGGAAGGGGGCGTGTCGATCTCCGCACGAGGCGGCGGCCGACACGCCCCCTCAATACAACTCTATGGCAGAGCCGAAGCGCAGCCTTCGGCAATCTCCGGCTCTGCCATTGAGATGTATTGAGGGGGCGTGTCGGCCGCCGCTTCGTGAGGGGATCGACACCCGCTATCTGGGCCGAGAGCCTGGCCCCCGTACAGAGAGATCGCAGGGGGCCCCAGCGGTCGGACCCCCCACGATCTCAAACTTATCCCCTATCCTTAGGATAGGGGATAAGTTTTTCACCACTGGACTACCCCTTTAATACCATCCGACCCCCGGGGTTCATAACATCAGTTCCCACCCTTCACACCGTCACATCCTTGGTCCCGCCATTACACCCGAAGGGTTACCACACGTGTAAAAGTTGATATATACAATGTCCATTACATGAGGGGGGGGGTAGTAAAAGGCCTGTAGTGACTCGGTAAGTTACCTCATGTTACCTTTGGCCTATAAAGGATGCGCTGAATATTTTCCTAATGAAATATTGAAGAGTCTACTACTTTCTTTGTACGTGCTTCTCACAGCTCAGGGTAAGTAGAGTTCAGCCGGCTACTCGACTCTGTTTACAAACAACCTGATACTCTATCCGCACATTACCACGAGCAATGGCGGCACGGCACATGGCGAGAACACGCAACTAACTGGAGCTCAAGCATGAAAATTAAGATGATACAACCGATAGGACAACATGGCAACCATCATTGATCAAGAGTCTTGAAGCGTCTTGGGCCCGAATGGCAATGTAATGTAACAAAGTCCTTCATGCCTCCTCAGGAACTAGGGCCAGGGTACAAATGCCCCCTCAGGAACCAGGGTAGGGTTGCCACTTGGCCGGTATTTTACCGGCAAAGCCGGTATTTTGGCCGCCCTGACGGTATTTTTTATATTAAAAGTACCGGCAATGCAATGGCCGGTATTTATCCAACCAATCCTCCAACTCCTGGAATGTTGCACCATAATCTATACCAGTGTTTCCCAACCAGAGCGCCTCCAGCTGTTGCAAAACTACCACTCCCAGCATGCCCGGACAGCCGTTGGCTATCCGGGCATACTGGGAGTGGTAGTTTTGCAACAGCTGCAGGCACCCCTGGTTGGGAAATACTGACCTATACTATATACTACTATATAGTCCAACATGCTGGGAGTTGTAGTTATCATTTGGGGCAGCTGCTGAGCCACAGGCTGTATCAGGGCATGCTGGGAGTTGTAGTTAGTAACTAACTGCAACTCCCGAATTTAATTAAAAAAAAGCAATCGAAAAAGTCACATCAAAACAAAAATTATAGCGTTAAAAACTACAGATTGGGGCGCAAAAAATAAGCCCTCATACAGGCCTGTAAAAGGAGAAATAAAAAAGTTATAGGGGTCAGAATAGGACAAAATTTCCCATTTCTTTGGTTGGGGTTTGTAAACACTGTTGTTGTAAGAACTGGGAATGCTCGTATACCTAATTTAGATATGGGCCCCATTCACCCAAAAGAGGCCAAAAGTTATGTCAATTTGCCCTTCGTTGGGGTCATATTCAGTGGCAACTTTTTAAAACTCTATAGCAAAGCAGATAGTGCACTTACCTATACAGTTAACCCCTTCCCTACATGTGACATACATGTATTTGGTGGCCCAGTACAGGAGTTGTTACCCCGTTCCCTTCCTGCCCTGTCAGTCAGCCTCCGTACAGTGTCCCCTGCCCCCCCCCCCTGCATCTGTTCTACTGTAATTGTATATTATCCCCTATGTATGTATATAAAAATGTTGTATCTTTAACCCCTTAAGGACCGGGGTTTTTTCTGTTTTTGCACTTTCATATTTTCCTCCTTACCTTTAAAAAAAATCATAATTCTTTCAATTTTGCCCCTAAAAATCCAAATGATGGCTTAGTTTTTGCGCCACCAATTCTACTTTGTAATGATATCAGTCATTTTACCCAAAAATCTACAGCGAAACGTAAAAAAAAAATCATTGTGCGCCAAAATTGAAGAAAAAACACAATTTTGTAACTTTTGGGGGCTTCTGTTTCTATGCAGTAAATTTTTCAATTAAAATGACACCTTCTCTTTATTCTGTAGGTCCATACGGTTAAAATGATACCCTACTTATATAGGTTTGATTTTGTCGCACTTCTGGAAAAAATCATAACTACATGCAGGAAAATTTATACGTTTAAAATTGTCATCTTCTGACCCCTATAACTTTTTTATTTTTCCGTGTACGGGGCAATATGAGGGCTCATTTTTTGCGCTGTGATCTGAAGTTTTTAGCGGTACCATTTTTGTATTGATCGGAATTTTTGATCGCTTTTTATTCATTTTTTTCATGATATAAAAAGTGACCAAAAATACACTATTTTGGACTTGGAATTTTTTTGCGCGCACGCCATTGACTGTGCGGTTTAATAAACTATATATTTTTATAATTTATTTACACCGTTTTTTCTTTATGGGAAAAGGGGGGTGATTCAAACTTTTATTAGAGAAGGGGTTAAATGATCTTTGTTAACTTTTTTTTTTTCACTTTTTTTTTTGCAATGTTATAGCTCCCATAGGGCACTATAACACTGCACTAACTGATCTTTTACACTGATCATTGTTATCCCATAGAATAACATTGATTAATGATTCTGCCGCTTGACTGCTCATGCCTGGATCTCATGCCTGGATGGCATCTCTATATACTAAATACTATATATACACAATGTAGCTATATACACAATGTAGCTCACTTTATACACTATATACACAATGTAGCTGACTTCTGTGGGTATAATCTCCGTATAGCCCTGTATTCAGTGCAGCCGGTCACCTAACCAGGATAAACACACCGTATAAATACACCCAGGGCCGACCCCGGCCACCTCTGCTGAGTTCTAGATCCAGAACCAGTCACACAAGAGTTTGGTTCAGTCAGGATCTGTGTGTATGGGAAAACAACAGGCTCCATGACACTGTGTGCAGTAAACAGTAGATGTTTTACCTTTCAGCAAAGACGTCAAGTTTCCCCAGATCATCTGAGAGTCCAATGAGAGCGTCCAGGGTCCCCACCTGAAGAAGAGCATGATGGGTGTTATACATGTTACCTTATCACAATACAATATTTGATTTACTATTTCATATCTATCTATCTATCTCATATCTATCTCCTATCTATCTATCTCATATCTATTATCTATCTATCTCATATCTATCTATCTATCTATCTCATATCTATCTCCTATCTATCTATCTCATATCTATTATCTATCTATCTCATATCTATCTATCTCATATATATTATCTATCTATCTATCTATCTCATATCTATCCCATATCTATCTATCGCATATCTATCCCATATCTTTCTATCGCATATCTATCTATCTATCTATCTCATATCTATTATCTATCTATCTCATATCTATCTATCTCATATATATTATCTATCTATCTATCTCATATCTATCTATCTATCTCATATCTATCTATCTCATATCTATCTCATATTTATCTATCTCATATATATTATCTATCTATCTATCTATCTCATATCTATCTATCTATCTCATATCTATCTATCTCATATCTATCTATCTCCTATCTATCTATCTATCTCATATCTATCTATCTCATATCTATATATCTATCTATCTATCATCTCCTCTATCTATCTATCTAAATTCTTGTAGGAGAACCGCACTCCTTGTTGATAATGGGTGCAGGCTGGTCTAACCCGGGCAGGGTCCCCAAAATACAAAAAAAAATACAGCAGCACTCCATAGTGGATGAAAAAAGTGGAGTTATGCTTTATTCATCAGGTGCAATACACAAGGTTTCGACCGTCTCACACAGTCTTTGTCAAGCCGACAAAGACCGTGTGACACAGTCGAAACGTCGTGTATTGCACCTGGTGAATAAAGCCTAACACCATTTTTTTCATCCACTACGGAGTGCTGCTGTATTTTTTGTTTTTATCTATCTATCTCCTATCTATTTATCTATCTATCTATCTATCATCTCCTCTATCTATCTATTTATCTATCTATTTCCAAAGGAAAGCAGCACTCCTATTTTATGTGTCGGGTGCAGGCTGCAGAGTCCTGGTCAGGGGCTCATCAGTACTAGTAGCAAGAAAACAAAGACAGAAGCACTCCGTTTGAGATGAATTAGTGCACGGCTTTATTTATCAGGATTAGCTGAGTTTCGGCTGTCTCACACATTATCAAGACCATTATCAAGACCATTATCAAGGGCTGTGTAAGACAGCCGAAACGTAGCTAATCCTGATAAATAAAGCCACACACTAATTCATCTCAAACGGAGTGCTGCTGTCTTTGTTTTCTATCTATATCTAGTTATCTCATTATCTATCTATCTATCTATCTATCTATATACATACATGCATATATATATATATATATATATATATATATATATATATATATATCTTCTATGCTCCTATGTATCTTCTGTAGGTCAAATCTATCTATGAAAATATAGAAAGACATCAGGCGTTTTTTTTCCCCACAAGTATTTCACAACAAATAGAAACTGTATTGTGGAAACACACAGAAAAAACACAGGTTCAACCTTCAGCACATGGTCACCTGAGAGGTGTTGGGGGACAGGTGACCAACCTTCTAATACACTTTCACATTTCTTACATTAATTCTCCACTTTGGAAAATGTTTTCTCTGAGACTTTTTGTGCGACTTTTTAACCTGTGCGACAATTATGCGACTTTTTAATAGCGCTGTCCCAAGTATACTTTGTAAGCTCTTTTTTATTTGGTCGTGAATTGCGCCTTTTTTAGAGGGTTGCACCATAGTATCCGACTTTTTTTTTTAAACGCTGCAGTTTCATAAATCCCTGAACACTGCGAAAAATCAACCAAAAACACATCTACCACAGCAACAATCCAAAACACACGTAAATGAAGTCACGTGAAAATTCACAAAAAAACACACTGCGCCAAAATTGCGCCAAATTTACCCAAGAAAACCAGGGTAAAATGCTTCATAAATACCCCAGCCCCCCCCCCCCCCCCCCTTTATGTCTCTTCCTCGCTATTTAAAGATTTCTCCTTGCTGGTAGTGAATGGAAAACCTGTCCTCATCCTCCTCTACTTTCACAAGTTTGATGTTTTTATAATGTGCTAAACTAAGACCTATAAGCCTAGAGTCCGGAACGGGAGAGACGTTTGCTGCTTTGTTTAGTTCATTGAAGACTCCGTAGACCGCAGATTGTAGAAACAATCCTTCAATCAGAGCAAGGTGAGGATGGGTTTCCATTCACTGACAGCAAACAGATCTTGAAAACAATAGACAAAAAAAAAACTTACAGCCCTCTCTTCTGTAATAGATTTTCTCATGTCGGTAGCAACGTTCTATGACATCTATATAACTAAAACTCAACATACGTGTGTGAAGATATATATGAATGTTCCAGCCAAAGCGGCTCGATATATTACAATGAAACGTGGTACACGTGGTACTTATATGTCAACTAAAAATATAGTAGAGTTGAATCAACCCTAACCTACCCCCATAGGCGAGGGTGGGGTTTTGTCTAAAGTCCCATGCAAGTCTATGGTACATCTCCCGATCGTGTTACTCTTGGGCTGCAGAGATTGCCCGGGACTTTTAAACATCCTGCCGACTGTCTGGCAGGCAGGTGCGTAGAATAGGTGGTGTGGTGGACGGGATATGAGGGCAGGATGTGAGGACGAGATGTGAAAACGATATATGAGGATAGGATATGAGGATGGGATATGAGATTGGGATATATGGACAGAATATGAAGATGGGACATAAGGTCAGGATATGAGTTTGGGATATGAGGAAAGGCTATGGGGATGAGATATGAGGATGGGATATGATGATGGGATATAAGGACTGGATGTGAGGTCAGGTTATAAGGACAGGATATGAGAACGGGATATGAGGACAGGATGGTTAGGATATGAGGATGGGATATGAGGATGATATATGAGGACAGGGTAAGATAACAGGATATAAGGACTGGATATCCGGATGGGATATGATGATGGGATATGAGGACTGGATATGAGGTCAGGATATAAAGACAGGAAATGAGAACAGGATATGAGGATGGGATATACGGACAGAATATGAAGATGGGATATAAGGACGGTATATGAAGACAGGATATGAGGTCAGCTTAAGAGTTCGGGATATGAGGAAATGATATGGGAATGAGATATAAGGATGGGATATGATGTCAGGATATGAGGACAGGATATGAGGACAGGATATGAGGATGGGATATGAGGACAGGATATGGGGATGAGATAAAAGGATGGGATATGATGTCAGGATATGAGGACAGGATATGAGGACAGGATATGAGGACAGGATATGAGGACAGGATGGTTAGGATATCAGGACGGGATATGAGGATGATATATGAAGACAGGATAAGATTACAGGATATAAGGACTGGATATCCGGATGTGATACGATGACGGGATAAAAGGACGGGATATGAGGACAAGATATAATGACAGTAATTGATGACAGGTTATGAGGTCTGGATATGAGGACAAGAGTATTATTGTTGCTTTTCCTCTCCCACAAGGTTTAGATACAAAGACAGGGTAACGCCTGGCTCTCTGCCATACCTTTAGGTCCGGTATGATGAACTTCGAATTGACGGACAGGTTGGCTTTAGAAGTGACCGTATTCATCCTCTCCAGAGCCGCTAAATTGGTTTTATCACCAGGAACGGAAATTAACCAGAACTCCGACATTTTTCCAGCGGTGCAATCCTCTCCAAACACTGGAACGGAATGTTACAACGGGTCAATCTACCTATAAGGGCACAAGATTGTGTTACAATAGACCAAAGTGACTGGTCCCTCGTGTAGTGTAGTTATTCAGGGGCAGAAAGCAGCTGACATACCGCTCCCCGGTGCTGAGTACAATCCACTTCTCACACGGGCGCGGATCGGGTGTCTTGTACCTGCGATATTACCTGTGGTGTGGGATTACTGACATCTCCAGCCTGGAAGAGGTGTCAGAGAGCCAGCTAGTGTGACAAGGGGAGAATATCAGCAAGATCAAGCAACCTGCCGAAATGATAAACCCTGAATGGCTTAGGCTAAGATTCCACTTGGTTTTTTTTCTGGCAGTTTTTGGAATACTACCACTGCAGTTTTTGAGCCAAAGTCAGAAGTGGATCCATAAGGGAGGAGAAGTGTAAGTCCTTCCTTTATATGTCCTATTCCTTTTGAATACATTTCTGGCTTTGGCTCAAAAACTGCAGTGGTAGTTCTCCAAAAACTGCCAGAAAAAACTTAGGCCAATAGTGACATTCCACCTCTTATATGTGACAGTCTATTTATGGGTGCGTTCACACTGCGGAATCTCTGCTCGCTGAATTCGGCGAGCGGAGATTCCGCCTGGCGGCTGCCGCCTATTTTGCTTCGGCGCTAGGGCTGCGGGGCACTGAGCCGTCACCATTGACAGCTATGCAGTGCTCACGGAATCGGCGCAAAGAATGAACATGTTCTTTCTTTGCGCGGAACAATTTCAGCGGCGGAAATTCCGCAGTGTGAACGGGTCTCGCGGAGACCCATTCACACTAATGTTAAGTTCACACCGCGGAGTTCCGCTCGTGGAATTCCGCGGGAATTCCGTAACGCACCCTATCAGTGTTCCCCAACCTATGGCTCTTCAGCTGTTGCAAAACTACAACTTCCAGCATGCCCTGACAGCCAGAGGCTGTCAGGGCATGCTAGGAGTTGTAGTTTTGCAATAGCTGGAGCACCATGTCTTCTGCTGTACACTACAGAATATTAAATTCCAAACTCTGCCAAAAGAATTAACATGTTCATTCATCCTTCTTGTGGAATTCAGCCTGGAACTGCGTTGCGGTCAACGGGGACAGTGCATGTCCACACAATCATATCGCCGATTCATTCAGGTAGTCGCTGCTGTACACGGAATCCCCGGCTGGAATTTTTTTCCGGGCAGATATTCCGCAGTGTGCGTACTCCGGTGAAAAACATTTTTTATTTCCCAATCAATTGGCTCCAGAAAGTTAAACAGATTTGTAAATGACTTCTATTAAAAAAATCTTAATCCTTCCAGTACTTATCAGCTGCTGAATACTACAGAGGAAGTTGTGTAGTTCTTCTCTGTCTGACCACAGTGCTCTTCGTCCATATCAGGAACTGTCCAGAGCAGGATAGGATTGCTATGGGTATTTGCTCCTACTCTGGACAGTTCCTGACATGGACAGAGGTGTCAGCAGAGAGAACTGTGGTCAGTCTGGAAAGAACTACACAACTTCCTCTGGAGCATACAGCCGCTGATAAGTACTGGAAGGATTAACATTTTTTAATAGAAATCATTTAAAAATCTGTCTAAC